>NW_020650859.1:47319-113824 GCF_003573695.1 Papaver somniferum | reverse complement strand
TTGTTTCTAACTTGAGCCTTGGAGTGTCTTTATTGTTTTTTTGCAGGTCTTGGCTTTGTATTCCTAACTCTAACTCTATATTTATTACGTTTTGCATAAAATTGTTTCTAACTTGAGTGTTGGAGTATCTTTATTGTTTAATGCAGGTTTTGGTTTTGTATTCCTAACTCTAACTCTACGTTTATTATGTTTTGCATAAAATTGTTTCTAACTTGAGTGTTGGAGTATCTTTATTGTTTTTTGCAGGTCTTGGCTTTGTATTCCTAACTCTAACTCTATGTTTATTATGTTTTGCATAAAATTGTTTCTAACTTGAGCCTTGGAGTATCTTTATTGTTTTTTGCAGGTCTTGGCTTTGTATTCCTAACTCTAACTCTATGTTTATTAACCCTTAACTCTACGTTTATTATGTTTTGCATAAAACTGTTTCTAACTTGAGCGTCGGAGTATCTTCCTTGTTTTTTTGCAGGTCTTGCCTTTGTATTCCTGTGGCCAATTCAATTAGTAGAGTTGTTGAAATGGAATGCTGGTACCTTGCGGGGAACGTCATCTGTTTGGCTTTTGATCAGTTTGCCTCTAGGGTGTGTCTGACTTTAAAGGATACAAATGAAGACAGATCAGTCCTGTGAATCATGTACTAATGAGATCCTCCTCTTCCCTGAAGGAGGCTGCATTTTAACTCAAAAGGTACACTTCCAACTCTTATCTTCACTAAATTTCAAAACAAAAGAATATGTGTAAATTTTTGCTTAATAGCCTGTCTGCATGGTCTTGTAAATTTGTGAAAGGAACCGTAAACAAATGGGCTGTCCAGAATTTTGTATGTAACAACTTGTTTTTGTAATCCTCCACAGGTGTTATAACTTATTAAGCTATATCTTCCTCTGGAATGACCTGCTTTTGTAATCCTTCTCCTCCCCGGGTATATAATGCACATTTTAGTGAATGTGTCTGGTAGTGGAATGGGTCTGAACTATTTGGTTTATTGATCGCCAGTCGGGGGTTCCTGGTGAATTTTTTGAATTGGAATTGTTGTTTGTTATGTTATATCCAGTTCTTAGTGCACACAAGTGATTCCCTGGTGTAAAACAGAGACACCAGTACATAAAACAGAGTAGAGAATGCAATTTGCGCAAAAGTAATTCGAAGTTTGTTTTTGAATAAACTGCTGACAACAATCACCTTCTCAAAATCCATCGTCCTTGAAGCATCAGCAACTAAAGGTTCATTCTTAGCTAGCTAATTGAGTTGAGGCAGCTGCTAAGAACTTCTTCGCGCAATAGCTGACTCCATTCGAAGTTGCGCTTCACATAATCTGCATCTGAAGGTATCTGGAAGTGTGGTGCTTAACAATCTTAAAATTCTGCAGTAGTACATCTGTAACATCTCACAGGCCAAAGACACATAGGTTTGGTGCGCCCAGTAAAAGACCCACCCAAGGTAATTGAAGCTGGAATTCAAATTCAAATTCAAATTCAAATTTACTGTCTGTAATTTGTGACCAAGTGTTAATATTTAAAAATACAACAACTAGCACAATCCGCATGACCAAAAAGAAGCCAACAAAAAGAAGACACATGTCCAAAATTTTGAAATTCAAAAATTGGCGGGAAAATTCGTACAGGTAGTAACATTTGACTTTGACCATTCTTTTAATAATAATAACCTTACTTTACTCTTTTTCTTATTTCGTCTATATATTCAAAAATTGGGTTTGCTCTGGGATTGTCACTGATTATTCTTCTCTGGTTGTCTTTGTTTTGCAGGAGAGATAGATAGATAGAATAGATGAAGCTCATGGAAACTCTGATTATTTTGAGTCTGAGGTGATCTCATCTCATCCCTTCTTATCCTTATCTCTTATTCTCTTTATTCCCCCATCTTATTTCAGATCTGGTTGTTTCTCTTTTGGTTTTATCTCACAGGGGTTGCTGCTGGAGAGGAAGGAACTTGGAAGCCATGATATAGCAAACCCCCCCTTAGATCTAGCTACTTTCAGATTTTGGTGACTACTTTACCCTTTTGCCTCTTCTCCAAATGTTTGTTTTCTTTCTTGTTTACTAAACATGGAGCTTTTTAGGGTTTGGAGTATCAAGAATATGAATGCATGATGAAACAGTTCACTAAGATGTGTTTTGTAGAGTATTTCCTTACTTTTAGCTTGATTTGGACTGTTTTCTTAGATAACTTCACTTGTTAATTTAAGATGTGTGTTTTGTAAATTTTTGCTTGATTTTCATTGATTATTTGATTTTTTTTAGACGATTTCACATGTTATTAGGTCTGAAGATTGTAAATCTGAACCCCCAAAGTAATCAATTGAATTTGTGTTAAATGCATCTTCACTTGTGATTTTCCCATGTTGTGAATTTGTTAATACTGTGGTGTTGTGTTAGTCATGGCTCTTTATTTTTCTTTCCTTGTTCAATTGTTCAGATGTCTTGAGTCTAATGGTTAAATTTACACCTATTGTACATATACAATGTTAGTTACTAGCTAGACCCACCATCTTTGATGCTGTAGTTGTTGTCATCTTTCTTTTTCGTTCAATAAACATTGATTAGAGTTTTTTCTTAGTTTTACAAAAATGATAGACTGTTTTGTTTCTATCTTTTTTATATTGAGTATAAGAAATAGGATTGCACGTTAAACCTGTTAATTAACATGTCTCTCGTACTAGTTTATCAATTGAACTTTAATGTCTGTCATCTTGTATGTATTGAACTCGGCTTATGTATCTTTACAGAAAAAAGGCACTTCACTGATCAAAAAAAAATGGCACTTAGTTCACAATTGGGTGCTGATGTTAACCATTAAGCACATGGTAGACCACCACTCAGTTTTATCGAATTGATAGGTGCGCTGCTCAGTTTCGGAAATTGAGCGGTGCAATGGCAGGCCACCACTTCGTTCCGCAGAATGAGTGTGCACTGCTCAGTCCCGGGTACTGAGCGGTGCAATGGCAGGTCACCGTCAGTTCCTAAAACTGAGAGGTCCAAAGCTATGTGTCTAATGGAGAACGTCACACTTAATGGAACTGAGCAGCTTCCGGACAAATGAAACTATTGGAAAACAGGTAAATGAGCTTCTCTTTTCCTCCTTTTCTTTTTTTTTTGTCGTTTTTCTTTCGTATTTTATTGAAATCACTGTTGGAAGTCTGGTACACAGCAAGGCAGTGATACTCCCCATGTAGTTCAGCTACAGCTGCTGAAACATAGCTAAGTCTGATTCTTGGGTAACGTTTCAACGTAAATAGCCATGTTTAGCTTTTGTTATATTGCTGACTTTGGTACTCTGCTAGTATATTTAGGTGCACATTCTTAACACTCTCAATGTATACTTAAATTGCCCTTATATTTCTAGAATGCCTGAGTTTCTATTTTGCTTGGTACATGTCTATCATTTTGTTCAAGGTTTCTGCCCCTTCTTCCGATGACTGTCAGGTCAGTACATTTTTGCCTTAACAAAGATATTTGTTTCTAACTTGAGTGTTGCTTTTGTTTTTGTTTTTTGCAGGTCTTGCCTTTGCATTCCTAACTCTAACTCTATGTTTATTAACACTTATGATCATGTTTATTATGTTTTGCATAAAATTGTTTCTAACTTGATCATTGGAGTATCTTTTTTTTTTTGCAGGTCTTGCCTTTGTATTCCTAACTCTAACTCCATGTTTATTAACCCTAACTCTACTTTTATTACGTTTTGATAAAATTGTTTCTAATTTGAGTGTTGGAGTATCTTTATTGTTTAATGCAGGTCTTGGTTTTGTATTCCTAACTCTAACTCTACGTTTATTATGTTTTGCATAAAATTGTTTCTAACTTGAGCCTTGGAGTGTCTTTATTGTTTTTTTGCAGGTCTTGGCTTTGTATTCCTAACTCTAACTCTATATTTATTACGTTTTGCATAAAATTGTTTCTAACTTGAGTGTTGGAGTATCTTTATTGTTTAATGCAGGTTTTGGTTTTGTATTCCTAACTCTAACTCTACGTTTATTATGTTTTGCATAAAATTGTTTCTAACTTGAGTGTTGGAGTATCTTTATTGTTTTTTGCAGGTCTTGGCTTTGTATTCCTAACTCTAACTCTATGTTTATTATGTTTTGCATAAAATTGTTTCTAACTTGAGCCTTGGAGTATCTTTATTGTTTTTTGCAGGTCTTGGCTTTGTATTCCTAACTCTAACTCTATGTTTATTAACCCTTAACTCTACGTTTATTATGTTTTGCATAAAACTGTTTCTAACTTGAGCGTCGGAGTATCTTCCTTGTTTTTTTGCAGGTCTTGCCTTTGTATTCCTGTGGCCAATTCAATTAGTAGAGTTGTTGAAATGGAATGCTGGTACCTTGCGGGGAACGTCATCTGTTTGGCTTTTGATCAGTTTGCCTCTAGGGTATGTCTGACTTTAAAGGATACAAATGAAGACAGATCAGTCCTGTGAATCATGTACTAATGAGATCCTCCTCTTCCCTGAAGGAGGCTGCATTTTAACTCAAAAGGTACACTTCCAACTCTTATCTTCACTAAATTTCAAAACAAAAGAATATGTTTAAATTTTTGCTTAATAGCCTGTCTGCATGGTCTTGTAAATTTGTGAAAGGAACCGAAAACAAATGGGCTGTCCAGAATTTTGTATGTAACAACTTGTTTTTGTAATCCTCCACAGGTGTTATAACCTGCTTTTGTAATATCTTCCTCTGGAATGACCTGCTTTTGTAATCCTTCTCCTCCCCGGGTATATAATGCACATTTTATTCTCCTTGGCTCACAAAGAGTAGTGAAGGTGTCTGGTAGTGGAATGGGTCTGAACTATTTGGTTTATTGATCGCCAGTCGGGGGTTCCTGGTGAATTTTTTGAATTGGAATTGTTGTTTGTTATGGTATATCCAGTTCTTAGTGCACACAAGTGATTCCCTGGTGTAAAACAGAGACACCAGTACATAAAACAGAGTAGAGAATGCAATTTGCGCAAAAGTAATTCGAAGTTTGTTTTTGAATAAACTGCTGACAACAATCACCTTCTCAAAATCCATCGTCCTTGAAGCATCAGCAACTAAAGGTTCATTCTTAGCTAGCTAATTGAGTTGAGGCAGCTGCTAAGAACTTCTTCGCGCAATAGCTGACTCCATTCGAAGTTGCGCTTCACATAATCTGCATCTGAAGGTATCTGGAAGTGTGGTGCTTAACAATCTTAAAATTCTGCAGTAGTACATCTGTAACATCTCACAGGCCAAAGACACATAGGTTTGGTGCGCCCAGTAAAAGACCCACCCAAGGTAATTGAAGCTGGAATTCAAATTCAAATTCAAATTCAAATTTACTGTCTGTAATTTGTGACCAAGTGTTAATATTTAAAAATACAACAACTAGCACAATCCGCATGACCAAAAAGAAGCCAACAAAAAGAAGACACATGTCCAAAATTTTGAAATTCAAAAATTGGCGGGAAAATTCGTACAGGTAGTAACATTTGACTTTGACCATTCTTTTAATAATAATAACCTTACTTTACTCTTTTTCTTATTTCGTCTATATATTCAAAAATTGGGTTTGCTCTGGGATTGTCACTGATTATTCTTCTCTGGTTGTCTTTGTTTTGCAGGAGAGATAGATAGATAGAATAGATGAAGCTCATGGAAACTCTGATTATTTTGAGTCTGAGGTGATCTCATCTCATCCCTTCTTATCCTTATCTCTTATTCTCTTTATTCCCCCATCTTATTTCAGATCTGGTTGTTTCTCTTTTGGTTTTATCTCACAGGGGTTGCTGCTGGAGAGGAAGGAACTTGGAAGCCATGATATAGCAAACCCCCCCTTAGATCTAGCTACTTTCAGATTTTGGTGACTACTTTACCCTTTTGCCTCTTCTCCAAATGTTTGTTTTCTTTCTTGTTTACTAAACATGGAGCTTTTTAGGGTTTGGAGTATCAAGAATATGAATGCATGATGAAACAGTTCACTAAGATGTGTTTTGTAGAGTATTTCCTTACTTTTAGCTTGATTTGGACTGTTTTCTTAGATAACTTCACTTGTTAATTTAAGATGTGTGTTTTGTAAATTTTTGCTTGATTTTCATTGATTATTTGATTTTTTTTTAGACGATTTCACATGTTATTAGGTCTGAAGATTGTAAATCTGAACCCCCAAAGTAATCAATTGAATTTGTGTTAAATGCATCTTCACTTGTGATTTTCCCATGTTGTGAATTTGTTAATACTGTGGTGTTGTGTTTGTCATGGCTCTTTATTTTTCTTTCCTTGTTCAATTGTTCAGATGTCTTGAGTCTAATGGTTAAATTTACACCTATTATACATATACAATGCTATTTACTAGCTAGAACCACCATCTTTGATGCTGTAGTTGTGGTCATCTTTCTTTTTCGTGCAATAAACACTGATTAGAGTTTTTTCTTAGTCTTACAAAAAATGGTAGACTGTTTTGTTTCTATCTTTTCTATATTGAGTATAAGAAATAGGATTGCACGTTAAACCTGTTAATTAACATGTCTCTCGTACTAGTTTATCAACTGAACTTTAATGTCTGTCATCTTGTATGTATTGAACTCTGCTTATGTATCTTTACAGAAAAAAGGCACTTCACCTATCAAAAAAAAATGGCACTTAGTTCACAATTGGGTGCTGATGTTAACCATTAAGCACATGGTAGACCACCACTCAGTTTTATCGAATTAATAGGTGCACTGCTCAGTTTCGGAAACTGAACGGTGCAACGGCAGGCCACCATTTCGTTCCGTAGAATGAGTGTGCACTGCTCAGTCCCGGGTACTGAGCGGTGCAATGGCAGGTCACCGTCAGTTCCTAAAACTGAGAGGTGCAAAGCTATGTGTCTAATGGAGAACGTCACACTTAATGGAAGTGAGCAGCTTCCGGACAAATGAAACTATTGGAAAACAGGTAAATGAGCTTCTCTTTTCCTCCTTTTTTTTTTTTTGTTTTTGTTTTTTTTATTTGTCGTTTTTCTTTCGTATTTTATTGAAATCACTGTTGGAAGTCTGGTACACAGCAAGGCAGTGATACTCCCCATGTAGTTCAGCTACAGCTGCTGAAACATAGCTAAGTCTGATTCTTGGGTAACGTTTCAACGTAAATAGCCATGTTTAGCTTTTGTTATATTGCTGACTTTGGTACTCTGCTAGTATATTTAGGTGCACATTCTTAACACTCTCAATATATACTTAAATTGCCCTTATATTTGTAGAATCCCTGAGTTTCTTTTTTGCTTGGTACATGTCTATCATTTTTGTTCAAGGTTTCTGCCCCTTCTTCTGATGAGTGTCAGGTCGGTACATTTTTGCCTTAACAAAGATATTTGTTACTAACTTGTGTGTTGTTTTTGTTTTTTGCAGGTCTTTCCGTTGCATTCCTAACTCTAACTCTATGTTTATTAACACTTACAATCATGTTTATTATGTTTTGCATAAAATTGTTTCTAACTTGATCATTGGAGTATCTGTTTTTTTTTTTTGCAGGTCTCGCCTTTGTATTCCTAACTCTAACTCCATGTTTATTAACCCTAACTCTACTTTTATTATGTTTTGCATAAAATTGTTTCTACCTTGAGCGTTGGAGTATCTTTATAGATTTTTGCAGGTCTTGGCTTTGTACTCCTAACTCTTAACTCTACGTTTATTATGTTTTGCATAAAATTGTTTCTAACATGAGCCTTGGAGTATCTTTATTGTTTTTTGCAGGTCTTGGCTTTGTATTCCTAACTCTAACTCTATATTTATTATGTTTTGCATAAAATTGTTTCTAACTTTAGTGTTGGATTATCTTTATTGTTTTTTTTTGCAGGTCTTGGCTTTGTATTCCTAACTCTAACTCTATATTTATTACGTTTTGCATAAAAATGTTTCTAACTTGAGTGTTAGAGTATCTTTATTGTTTAATGCAGGTCTTGGTTTTGTATTCCTAACTCTAAGTCTAACTTTAATGCAGGTCTTGGTTTTGTTTCTAACTTGAGTGTTGGAGTATCTTTATTGTTTTTTGCAGGTCTTGGTTTTGTATTCCTAACTCTAACTCTACGTTTATTATGTTTTGCATAAAATTGTTTCTAACTTGAGTGTTGGAGTATCTTTGTTGTTTTTTGCAGGTCTTGGCTTTGTATTCCTAACTCTAACTCTACGTTTATTATGTTTTGCATGAAATTGTTTCTGACTTGAGCCTTGGAGTATCTTTGTTGTTTTTTGCAGGTCTTGGCTTTGTATTCCTAATTCTAACTCTATGTTAATTAACCCTTAACTCTATGTTTATTATGTTTATCTTTGTTGTTTTTTGCAGGTCTTGGCTTTGTATTCCTAATTCTAACTCTATGTTAATTAACCCTTAACTCTAGTTTATTATGTTTTGCATAAAATTGTTTCTAACTTGAGCGTCGGAGTATCTTCCTTGTTTTTTTTGCAGGTCTTGCCTTTGTATTCTTATGGCCAATTCAATTAGTAGAGTTGTTGAAACGGAATGCTGGTGCCTCGCGGGGAATGTCATCTGTTTGACCTTTGATCAGTTTGCCTCTAGTGCATGTCTGACTTCAAAGGATTCAAATGAAGACAGATCAGTCCTGTGAATCATGTACTAATGAGATCCTCATCTTCCCTGAAGGAGGCTTCATTTTAACTCCAAAGGTATACTTCCAACTCTTATCTTCACTAAATTTCAAAACAAAAGTATGTGTAAATTTTTTCCTGAGAAGAGTTTCAGAGTATCTTTCTCTGTTTGTGCAGGTCTTGTCTGCTTATTGGGTGGCCACTCGTTAGGGAGAACTTGTAATGTGGAATGCTGGTGCCTGGTAGAGATTGCCTGGCATTTGACCAGTCTGTTGTCAAGGTACGTTCAGACTTGTTTCTGGACTAGTCTATTGGTTTTATATTTAGTTGTATTGTTTCTTTAGTTTTCCCTTGTAAATAGGAATAGAAACAAGGTCACATCCAGTAGTGGGGAACTGATAAGTAAATTGCTATGGTAGGAGTGCACCAGTAGAGTTCTATGGTAAGCAGTGGCTTTTCCTGTATGTTTTTTCCTCAATGACCTTGGATTTGAGATGAAGATATGTTGGTTGGTGAAGGTGAAGATACTGTGATGATACAGTTTATGAGGACACTGTCCTCCTCTACCTGTCACAGATATGCTCACTATGCTATTTGTTTTTTAAGGAATGAACTTGTTGGCCAAAATTTATGGAGTACTTTGCTCTTGTTCGAGGCATTTTCAAATGTCTGCAATTCCTAATTATCTGATTCCATTGTTTTTGTATTAGGCTTTTTATGCAAAAGACGTGCCAGGAGATTTAGCAGGATGTGAAAAGTGCAATGATGCGGTGAGACTTGATAAGCCTGGTGGTCCGTTGAGAGATGAAAATGAACAATTGGTGGTTCCAGAGGTTCTTTGCCTTGCGTAGTTTTTCCTGATGAAGCTCCGTGCAACATTGTGCAACGAGTCTGAAGGCAATGTCAAAGAGATGCAAACCTATTGGTAAAATTGAGGAGGATATATCCGCCACGAATTCTGTTGTGGTTCACTCGAAGCTTACATCATGCCTTTCTGCTGCAATCTCCTTGACTCCATCATCAATAGTGAATGAGAAAAAGATGGAATAGTGGTTGTAAATTCTGACTGAGGATGATGTTGTGGGGGGACAATGGGTAGTGCCTGAAGATATGGTCCAAAAAATTGATGTTGAGGGGCTTCTCATGTGCAGGAGAAGGCAGGCTAGTTTTTAAGAATATGGACCGTTTTTGTAGAAGTTTTAGGATGTTTTTGAACAATGCTAAGTTTATTATTTTGTAGTTACTGTCATTCTTTCTTTCTTGTAAAGATGTGATGTGATGCGAATATATGTAAGTTTTTTTTTTTAGCAGTAATGTTAAACATTTTGCTTGGAATTCAACACGGAGAATTGATCTAAAAAAGGGATTATCATTTTGCATTTTCTTTCTTATATCAGCGGATTGTGGTGCAAATTCTAGTTCATTTTGTTTCCTAACAATCCTAACCTAATCCCCTATTTTTGCAAGCTAAATGATTTATGCTGTGTGGTTTTTATAGCCTAAAATGGGGTTGAAAAGTTAAACATGTTTGGTGCAATATTGCATTGTTCAATAGTAGTTTTAGTGTGCCTGGATACGATGACGTGAAAGAGTGCAAACAATCACCTGAAGAAGACTAAGACTAACCAAAATGACAGAAATCATTCATAATTTCTGATGAAGATGAAAATCCCAATTAGAAACATATTTTCTAGAGGTTCTCATCCTAATTCACCGTGATGAAAAACAAATTATCCCATGAGCTCGAAAGAACATTGTGATTTGGAAATGAACATAAATTAGCTTCATTTGCGAACAATTGCTTCAAGCCTGTTTGGCAGTTTGATCTTCCGCATCAGTGTTTGGTGCAGCATGTTCAACTGAATTTACGTTGTGCCCTCCTAAAACTCCAAAACCCATAGCTAGAACTTTTGCATAATCTCTGAATCATTCAAGTACCTGAAAACATTTGAATTTTCAAGCTAAGTTAAAGAAGAACATCAAATAGAACTGATGCATGAAAATGCTAAAGTTATCAAAAACACAAAAAGGTAGGTTAATACCTCATCAGTACAGTTGGACCACCAGTCTCAATATCTTCTAGAATAATTTTCCCAAATATTGGTTTTTGCTTTTCAGACCTTAAATTCAGGTCAGATCTGGACGAATGATGGCTCATTAGAAAGCTTACAGATCATAGAACAATATCACATATAAAAATCCACAAAATATTTCGGTTCATTTTAACGGAAACAAAGCGTGAACCGCTACCTACGCTTTTGGGCAAAAATTGGTTTTTGCTTTTCAGACCTTAAATTCAGGTCAGAACTGGACAAATGATGGCTCGTTAGAAATCTTACAGATCATAGCACAATATCACATATAAAAATCCACAAAATATTTCGGTTCATTTTAACGGAAACAAAGCGTGAACCGCTACCTACGCTTCTCGACAAATATTGGTTTTTGCTTTTCAGACCTTAAATTCAGGTCAGAACTGGACGAATGATGGCTCATTAGAAAGCTTACAGATCATAGAACAATATCACATATAAAAATCCAAAAAACAATTCGGTTCATTTTAACGGAAACAAAGCGTGAACCGCTACCTACGCTTTTCGGCAAAAATTGGTTTTTGCTTTTTAGACCTTAAATTCAGATCAGAACAGGACAAATGATGGCTCGTTAGAAACATTACAGATCATAGAACATTATCACATATACAAATCCAAAAAATATTTCGGCTCATTTTAACGGAAACAAAGCGTGAACCGCTACCTACGCTTTTCGGCAAAAATTGGTTTTTGGTTTTTAGACCGTAAATTCAGATCAGAACTGGACAAATGATGGCTCATTAGAAACCTTACAGATCATAGAACAATATCACATATAAAAATCTACAAAATATTTCGGTTCATCTTGACGGAAACAAAGCGTGAACCGCTACCTACGCTTTTCGGCAAAAATTGGTTTTTGCTTTTCAGACGTTAAATTCAGGTCAGAACTGGATGAATGATGGCTCGTTAGAAAGCTTACAGATCATATAACAATATCACATATAAAAATCAACAAAATATTTCGGTTCATTTTAACGGGAACAAAGCGTGAACCGCTACCTACGCTTTTCGGCAAAAATTGGTTTTTGCTTTCCAGACCTTAAATTCAGGTAAGAACTGGACGAATGATGACTCTTTAGAAAGCTTACATATCATAGAACAATATCACATATAAAAACCCACAAAATATTTCGGTTCATTTTAACGGAAACAAAGCGTGAACCGCTACCTACGCTTTTCGGCAAAAATTGGTTTTTGCTTTTTAGACCTTAAATTCAGATCAGAACTGGACAAATGATGGCTCATTAGAAAGCTTACAGATCATATAAAAATATCACATATAAAAATCAACAAAATATTTCAGTTCATTTTAACGGAAACAAAGCGTGAACCGCTACCTACGCTTTTCGACAAAAATTGGTTTTTGTTTTTTAGTCCTTAAATTCAGGTCAGAATTGGACAACTGATGGCTCATTAGAACACTTACAGATCATAGAACAGTATCGCATATAAAAATCCACAAAATATTTCGGTTCATTTTAACGGAAACAAAGCGTGAACCTTAAATTGGGTTTTTGCTTTTTAGACCTTAAATTCATCTCAGAATTGGACAAATGATGGCTCATTAGAACACTTACATATCATAGAAAATTATCACATATAAAAATCCAAAAAATATTTCGGTTCATTTTAACGTAAACAAAGCGTGAACCGCTACCTACGCTTTTCGGCAAAAATTGGGTTTTGCTTTTCAAACCTTAAATTCAGGTCCGAACTGGACGAGTGATGGCTCATTTGAAAGATTACAGATCATAGAACAATATCACATATAAAAATCCACAAAATATTTTGGTTCATTTTAACGGAAACAAAGCGTGAACCACTACCTACGCTTTTCGGCATAAATTGGTTTTTGCTTTTCAGACCTTAAATTCAGGTCAGAACTTGACAAATGATGGCTCATTAGAAAGCTTACAGATCATATAACAATATCACATATAAAAATCCACAAAATATTTCGGTTCATTTTAACGGAAACAAAGCGTGAACCGCTACCTACGCTTTTCGGCAAAAATTGGTTTTTGCTTTTCAGACCTTAAATTCAGGTCAGAACTGGACAAATGATGGCTCATTAGAAAGCTTACAGATCATATAACAATATCACATATAAAAACCCAAAAAATATTTCGGTTAATTTTAACGGAAACAAAGCGTGAACCACTACCTACGCTTTTCGGCAAAAATTGGTTTTTGCTTTTTAGACCTTAAATTCAGGTCAAAACTGGACAAATGATGGCTCATTAGAAAGCTTACAGATCATATAACAATATCACATATAAAAATCAACAAAATATTTCGGTTCATTTTAACGGAAACAAAGCGTGAACCGCTACCTACGCTTTTCGGCAAAAATTGGTTTTTGCTTTTCAGACCTTAAATTCAGGTAAGAACTGGACGAATGATGGCTCGTTAGAAAGCTTACATATCATAGAACAATATCACATATAAAAACCCACAAAATATTTCGGTTCATTTTAACGGAAACAAAGCGTGAACCGCTACCTACGCTTTTCGGCAAAAATTGGTTTTTGCTTTTCAGACCTTAAATTCAGGTCAGAACTGGACGAATGATGGCTCATTCGAAAGCTTACAGATCATAGAACAATATCACATATAAAAATCCACAAAAATTTTCGGTTCATTTTAACGGAAACAAAGCGTGAACCGCTACCTACGCTTTTCGGCAAAAATTGGTTTTTGCTTTTCAGACCTTAAATTCAGGTCAGAACTGGACAAATGATGGCTCGTTAGAAATCTTACAGATCATAGCACAATATCACATATAAAAATCCACAAAATATTTCGGTTCATTTTAACGGAAACAAAGCGTGAACCGCTACCTACGCTTCTCGACAAATATTGGTTTTTGCTTTTCAGACCTTAAATTCAGGTCAGAACTGGACGAATGATGGCTCATTAGAAAGCTTACAGATCATAGAACAATATCACATATAAAAATCCAAAAAAAATTTCGGTTCATTTTAACGGAAACAAAGCGTGAACCGCTACCTACGCTTTTCGGCAAAAATTGGTTTTTGCTTTTTAGACCTTAAATTCAGATCAGAACAGGACAAATGATGGCTCATTAGAAACCTTACAGATCATAGAACAATATCACATATACAAATCCAAAAAATATTTCGGCTCATTTTAACGGAAACAAAGCGTGAACCGCTACCTACGCTTTTCGGCAAAAATTGGTTTTTGGTTTTTAGACCATAAATTCAGATCAGAACTGGACAAATGATGGCTCATTAGAAACCTTACAGATCATAGAACAATATCACATATAAAAATCTACAAAATATTTCGGTTCATCTTGACGGAAACAAAGCGTGAACCGCTACCTACGCTTTTCGGCAAAAATTGGTTTTTGCTTTTCAGACGTTAAATTCATGTCAGAACTGGATGAATGATGGCTCGTTAGAAATCTTACAGATCATAGCACAATATCACATATAAAAATCCACAAAATATTTCGGTTCATTTTAACGGAAACAAAGCGTGAACCGCTACCTACGCTTCTCGACAAATATTGGTTTTTGCTTTTCAGACCTTAAATTCAGGTCAGAACTGGACGAATGATGGCTCATTAGAAATCTTACAGATCATAGAACAATATAACATATAAAATCCAAAAAAAAAATCGGTTCATTTTAACGGAAACAAAGCGTGAACCGCTACCTACGCTTTTCGGCAAAAATTGGTTTTTGCTTTTTAGACCATAAATTCAGATCAGAACTGGACAAATGATGGCTCATTCGAAAGCTTACAGATCATATAACAATATCACATATAAAAATCAACAAAATATTTCAGTTCATTTTAACGGAAACAAAGCGTGAACCGCTACCTACGCTTTTCGGCAAAAATTGGTTTTTGTTTTTTAGACCTTAAATTCAGGTCAGAATTGGACAACTGATGGCTCATTAGAACACTTACAGATCATAGAACAGTATCGCATATAAAAATCCACAAAATATTTCGGTTCATTTTAACGGAAACAAAGCGTGAACCTTAAATTGGGTTTTTGCTTTTCAGACCTTAAATTCAGGTCAGAACTGGACGAATGATGGCTCATTAGAAAGCTTACAGATCATATAACAATATCACATATAAAAATCCAAAAAAAATTTCGGTTCATTTTAACGGAAACAAAGCGTGAACCGCTACCTACGCTTTTCGGCAAAAATTGGTTTTTGCTTTTTAGACCTTAAATTCAGATCAGAACAGGACAAATGATGGCTCATTAGAAACATTACAGATCATAGAACATTATCACATATACAAATCCAAAAAAATATTTCGGCTCATTTTAACGGAAACAAAGCGTGAACCGCTACCTACGCTTTTCGGCAAAAATTGGTTTTTTCTTTTCAGACGTTAAATTCATGTCAGAACTGGATGAATGATGGCTCGTTAGAAATCTTACAGATCATAGAACAATATCACATATAAAAATAAACAAAATATTTCGGTTCATTTTAACGGAAACAAAGCGTGAACCGCTACCTACGCTTTTCGGCAAAAATTGGTTTTTGCTTTTCAGACCTTAAATTCAGGTAAGAACTGGACGAATGATGGCTCGTTAGAAAGCTTACATATCATAGAACAATATCACATATAAAAACCCACAAAATATTTCGGTTCATTTTAACGGAAACAAAGCGTGAACCGCTACCTACGCTTTTCGGCAAAAATTGGTTTTTGCTTTTTAGACCTTAAATTCAGATCAGAACTGGACAAATGATGGCTCATTCGAAAGCTTACAGATCATATAACAATATCACATATAAAAATCAACAAAATATTTCAGTTCATTTTAACGGAAACAAAGCGTGAACCGCTACCTACGCTTTTCGGCAAAAATTGGTTTTTGTTTTTTAGACCTTAAATTCAGGTCAGAATTGGACAACTGATGGCTCATTAGAACACTTACAGATCATAGAACAGTATCTCATATAAAAATCCACAAAATATTTCGGTTCATTTTAACGGAAACAAAGCGTGAACCTTAAATTGGGTTTTTGCTTTTCAGACCTTAAATTCAGGTCAGAACTGGACGAATGATGGTTCATTAGAAAGCTTACAGATCATATAACAATATCACATATAAAAATCCAAAAAAAAATTCGGTTCATTTTAACGGAAACAAAGCGTGAACCGCTACCTACGCTTTTCGGCAAAAATTGGTTTTTGCTTTTTAGACCTTAAATTCAGATCAGAACAGGACAAATGATGGCTCATTAGAAACATTACAGATCATAGAACATTATCACATATACAAATCCAAAAAAATATTTCGGCTCATTTTAACGGAAACAAAGCGTGAACCGCTACCTACGCTTTTCGGCAAAAATTGGTTTTTGGTTTTTAGACCATAAATTCAGATCAGAACTGGACAAATGATGGCTCATTAGAAACCTTACAGATCATAGAACAATATCACATATAAAAATCTACAAAATATTTCGGTTCATCTTGACGGAAACAAAGCGTGAACCGCTACCTACGCTTTTCGGCAAAAATTGGTTTTTGCTTTTCAGACGTTAAATTCATGTCAGAACTGGATGAATGATGGCTCGTTAGAAATCTTACAGATCATAGAACAATATCACATATAAAAATAAACAAAATATTTCGGTTCATTTTAACGGAAACAAAGCGTGAACCGCTACCTACGCTTTTCGGCAAAAATTGGTTTTTGCTTTTCAGACCTTAAATTCAGGTAAGAACTGGACGAATGATGGCTCGTTAGAAAGCTTACATATCATAGAACAATATCACATATAAAAACCCACAAAATATTTCGGTTCATTTTAACGGAAACAAAGCGTGAACCGCTACCTACGCTTTTCGGCATAAATTGGTTTTTGCTTTTCAGACCTTAAATTCAGGTCAGAACTTGACAAATGATGGCTCATTAGAAAGCTTACAGATCATAGAACAATATCACATATAAAAATCCACAAAATATTTCGGTTCATTTTAACGGAAACAAAGCGTGAACCGCTACCTACGCTTTTCGGCAAAAATTGGTTTTTGCTTTTCAGACCTTAAATTCAGGTCAGAACTGGACAAATGATGGCTCGTTAGAAATCTTACAGATCATAGCACAATATCACATATAAAAATCCACAAAATATTTCGGTTCATTTTAACGGAAACAAAGCGTGAACCGCTACCTACGCTTCTCGACAAATATTGGTTTTTGCTTTTCAGACCTTAAATTCAGGTCAGAACTGGACGAATGATGGCTCATTAGAAAGCTTACAGATCATAGAACAATATCACATATAAAAATCCAAAAAAAAATTCGGTTCATTTTAACGGAAACAAAGCGTGAACCGCTACCTACGCTTTTCGGCAAAAATTGGTTTTTGCTTTTTAGACCTTAAATTCAGATCAGAACAGGACAAATGATGGCTCATTAGAAACCTTACAGATCATAGAACATTATCACATATACAAATCCAAAAAATATTTCGGCTCATTTTAACGGAAACAAAGCGTGAACCGCTACCTACGCTTTTCGGCAAAAATTGGTTTTTGGTTTTTAGACCATAAATTCAGATCAGAACTGGACAAATGATGGCTCATTAGAAACCTTACAGATCATAGAACAATATCACATATAAAAATCTACAAAATATTTCGGTTCATCTTGACGGAAACAAAGCGTGAACCGCTACCTACGCTTTTCGGCAAAAAACGGTTTTTGCTTTTCAGACGTTAAATTCAGGTCAGAACTGGATGAATGATGGCTCGTTAGAAAGCTTACAGATCATATAACAATATCACATATAAAAATCAACAAAATATTTCGGTTCATTTTAACGGAAACAAAGCATGAACCGCTACCTACGCTTTTCGGCAAAAATTGGTTTTTGCTTTTCAGACCTTAAATTCAGGTAAGAACTGGACGAATGATGGCTCGTTAGAAAGCTTACATATCATAGAACAATATCACATATAAAAACCCACAAAATATTTCGGTTCATTTTAACGGAAACAAAGCGTGAACCGCTACCTACGCTTTTCGGCAAAAATTGGTTTTTGCTTTTCAGACCTTAAATTCAGGTCAGAACTGGACGAATGATGGCTCATTTGAAAGCTTACAGATCATAGAACAATATCACATATAAAAATCCACAAAATATTTCGGTTCATTTTAAAGGAAACAAATCGTGGACCGCTACCTACGCTTTTCGGCATAAATTGGTTTTTGCTTTTCAGACCTTAAATTCAGGTCAGAACTGGACAAATGACGGCTCGTAAGAAAGCTTATAGATCATAGACCAATATCACATCTAAAAATCCACAAAATATTTCGGTAACGGAAACAAAGCGTGAACCGCTACCTACGCTTTTCGGCAAAAATTGGTTTTTGCTTTTCAGACGTTAAATTCAGGTCAGAACTGGATGAATGATGGCTCGTTAGAAAGCTTACAGATCATAGAAAAATATCACATATAAAAATCAACAAAATATTTCGGTTCATTTTAACGGAAACAAAGCGTGAACCGCTACCTACGCTTTTCGGCAAAAATTGGTTTTTGCTTTTCAGACCTTAAATTCAGGTAAGAACTGGACGAATGATGGCTCGTTAGAAAGCTTACATATCATAGAACAATATCACATATAAAAACCCACAAAATATTTCGGTTCATTTTAACGGAAACAAAGCGTGAACCGCCACCTACGCTTTTCGGCAAAAATTGGTTTTTGCTTTTTAGACCTTAAATTCAGATCAGAACTGGACAAATGATGGCTCATTAGAAAGCTTACAGATCATATAACAATATCACATATAAAAATCAACAAAATATTTCAGTTCATTTTAACGGAAACAAAGCGTGAACCGCTACCTACGCTTTTCGGCAAAAATTGGTTTTTGTTTTTTAGACCTTAAATTCAGGTCAGAATTGGACAACTGATGGCTCATTAGAACACTTACAGATCATAGAACAGTATCGCATATAAAAATCCACAAAATATTTCGGTTCATTTTAACGGAAACAAAGCGTGAACCTTAAATTGGGTTTTTGCTTTTCAGACCTTAAATTCAGGTCAGAACTGGACGAATGATGGCTCATTAGAAAGCTTACAGATCATATAACAATATCACATATAAAAATCCAAAAAAAATTTCGGTTCATTTTAACGGAAACAAAGCGTGAACCGCTACCTACGCTTTTCGGCAAAAATTGGTTTTTGCTTTTTAGACCTTAAATTCAGATCAGAACAGGACAAATGATGGCTCATTAGAAACATTACAGATCATAGAACATTATCACATATACAAATCCAAAAAAATATTTCGGCTCATTTTAACGGAAACAAAGCGTGAACCGCTACCTACGCTTTTGGGCAAAAATTGGTTTTTGGTTTTTAGACCATAAATTCAGATCAGAACTGGACAAATGATGGCTCATTAGAAACCTTACAGATCATAGAACAATATCACATATAAAAATCTACAAAATATTTCGGTTCATCTTGACGGAAACAAAGCGTGAACCGCTACCTACGCTTTTCGGCAAAAATTGGTTTTTGCTTTTCAGACGTTAAATTCATGTCAGAACTGGATGAATGATGGCTCGTTAGAAATCTTACAGATCATAGCACAATATCACATATAAAAATCCACAAAATATTTCGGTTCATTTTAACGGAAACAAAGCGTGAACCGCTACCTACGCTTCTCGACAAATATTGGTTTTTGCTTTTCAGACCTTAAATTCAGGTCAGAACTGGACGAATGATGGCTCATTAGAAATCTTACAGATCATAGAACAATATAACATATAAAATCCAAAAAAAAATTCGGTTCATTTTAACGGAAACAAAGCGTGAACCGCTACCTACGCTTTTCGGCAAAAATTGGTTTTTGCTTTTTAGACCTTAAATTCAGATCAGAATATGACAAATGATGGCTCACTAAAACCTTACAGATCATAGAAAATTATCACATATACAAATCCAAAAAATATTTCGGCTCATTTTAACGGAAACAAAGCGTGAACCGCTACCTACGCTTTTCGGCAAAAATTGCTTTTTGCTTTTCAGACGTTAAATTCAGGTCAGAACTGGATGAATGATGGCTCGTTAGAAAGCTTACAGATTATATAACAATATCACATATAAAAATCAACAAAATATTTCGGTTCATTTTGACGGAAACAAAGCGTGAACCGCTACCTACGCTTTTCGGCAAAAATTGGTTTTTGCTTTTTAGACCATAAATTCAGATCAGAACTGGACAAATGATGGCTCATTAGAAAGCTTACAGATCATATAACAATATCGCATATAAAAATCCACAAAATATTTCGGTTCATTTTAACGGAAACAAAGCGTGAACCTTAAATTGGGTTTTTGCTTTTTAGACCTTAAATTCATGTCAGAATTGGACAAATGATGGCTCATTAGAACACTTACATATCACATATAGAATTCCAAAAAATATTTCGGTTCATTTTAATGTAAACAAAGCGTGAACCGCTACCTACGCTTTTCGGCAAAAATTGGTTTTTGCTTTTCAAACCTTAAATTCAGGTCAGAACTGGACGAGTGATGGCTCATTTGAAAGCTTACAGATCATATAACAATATCACATATAAAAATTCACAAAATATTTCGGTTCATTTTAACGGAAACAAAGCGTAAACCACTACCTACGCTTTTCGGCATAAATTGGTTTTTGCTTTTCAGACCTTAAATTCAGGTCAGAACTTGACAAATGATGGCTCATTAGAAAGCTTACAGATCATAGAACAATATCACATATAAAAATCCACAAAATATTTCGGTTCATTTTAACGGAAACAAAGCGTGAACCACTACCTATGCTTTTCGGCATAAATTGGTTTTTGCTTTTCAGACCTTAAATTCAGGTCAGAACTTGACAAATGATGGCTCATTAGAAATCTTACAGATCATAGAACAATATCACATATAAAAATCCACAAAATATTTCGGTTCATTTTAACGGAAACAAAGCGTGAACCGCTACCTACGCTTTTCGGAAAAAATTGGTTTTTGCTTTTCAGACCTTAAATTCAGGTCAGAACTTGACAAATGATGGCTCGTTAGAAATCTTACAGATCATAGCACAATATCACATATAAAAATCCATAAAATATTTCGGTTCATTTTAATGGAAACAAAGCGTGAACCGCTACCTACGCTTCTCGACAAATATTGGTTTTTGCTTTTCAGACCTTAAATTCAGGTCAGAACTGGACGAATGATGGCTCATTAGAAAGCTTACAGATCATATAACAATATCACATATAAAAATCCAAAAAAATTTCGGTTCATTTTAACGGAAACAAAGCGTGAACCACTACCTACGCTTTTCGGCAAAAATTGGTTTTTGCTTTTTAGACCTTAAATTCAGATCAGAACAGGACAAATGATGGCTCACTAGAAACCTTACAGATCATAGAACATTATCACATATACAAATCTAAAAAATATTTCGGCTCATTTTAACGGAAACAAAGCGTGAACCGCTACCTACGCTTTTCGGCAAAAATTGGTTTTTGGTTTTTAGACCATAAATTCAGATCAGAACTGGACAAATTATGGCTCATTAGAAACCTTACAGATCATAGAAAAATATCACATATAAAAATCTACAAAATATTTCGGTTCATCTTGACGGAAACAAAGCGTGAACCGCTACCTACGCTTTTCGGCAAAAATTGGTTTTTGCTTTTCAGACGTTTAATTCAGGTCAGAACTGGATGAATGATGGCTCGTTAGAAAGCTTACAGATCATATACCAATATCACATATAAAAATCAACAAAATATTTCGGTTCATTTTAACGGAAACAAAGCGTGAACCGCTACTTACGCTTTTCGGCAAAAATTGGTTTTTGCTTTTCAGACCTTAAATTCAGGTAAGAACTGGACGAATGATGGCTCGTAAGAAAGCTTACATATCATAGAACAATATCACATATAAAAACCCACAAAATATTTCGGTTCATTTTAACGGAAACAAAGCGTGAACCGCTACCTACGCTTTTCGGCAAAAATTGGTTTTTGCTTTTTAGACCTTAAATGTAGATCAGAACTGGACAAATGATGGCGCATCAGAAATCTTACAGATCATATAACAATATCACATATAAAAATCAACAAAATATTTCAGTTCATTTTAACGGAAACAAAGCGTGAACCGCTACCTACGCTTTTCGGCAAAAAATTGGTTTTTGCTTTTTAGACCTTAAATGTAGATCAGAACTGGACAAATGATGGCTCATCAGAAATCTTACAGATCATATAACAATATCACATATAAAAATCAACAAAATATTTCAGTTCATTTTAACGGAAACAAAGCGTGAACCGCTACCTACGCTTTTCGGCAAAAATTGGTTTTTGTTTTTTAGACCTTAAATTCAGGTCAGAATTGGACAACTGATGGCTCATTAGAACACTTACAGATCATAGAACAGTATCGCATATAAAAATCCACAAAATATTTCGGTTCATTTTAACGGAAACAAAGCGTGAACCTTAAATTGGGTTTTTGCTTTTTAGTCCTTAAATTCATGTCAGAATTGGACAAATGATGGCTCATTAGAACACTTACATATCATAGAACATTATCACATATAAAAATCCAAAAAATATTTCGGTTCATTTTAACGTAAACAAAGCGTGAACCGCTACCTACGCTTTTCGGCAAAAATTGGTTTTTGCTTTTCAAACCTTAAATTCAGGTCAGAACTGGACGAGTGATGGCTCATTTGAAAGCTTACAGGTCATAGAACAATATCACATATAAAAATCCACAAAATATTTCGGTTCATTTTAACGGAAACAAAGCGTGAACCACTACCTACGCTTTTCGGCATAAATTGGTTTTTGCTTTTCAGACCTTAAATTCAGGTCAGAACTTGACAAATGATGGCTCATTAGAAAGCTTACAGATCATAGAACAATATCACATATAAAAATCCACAAAATATTTCGGTTCATTTTAACGGAAACAAAGCGTGAACCGCTACCTACGCTTTTCGGAAAAAATTGATTTTTTCTTTTCAGACCTTAAATTCAGGTCAGAACTTGAAAAATGATGGCTCGTTAGAAAGCTTACAGATCATAGAACAATATCACATATAAAAATCCACAAAATATTTCGGTTCATTTTAACGGAAACAAAGCGTGAACCGCTACCTACACTTTTCGGCAAATATTGGTTTTTGCTTTTCAGACCTTAAATTCAGGTCAGAGATGGACGAATGATGGCTCATTAGAAAGCTTACAGATCATAGAACAATATCACATCTAAAAATCCACAAAATATTTCGGTTCATATTAACGGAAACAAAGCGTGATCCGCTACCTACGCTTTTCGGCAAAAATTGGTTTTTGCTTTTCAGACCTTAAATTTAGGTCAGAACTTGACAAATGATGGCTCGTTAGAAAGCTTACAGATCATAGAACAATATCACATATAAAAATCCACAAAATATTTCGGTTCATTTTAACGGAAACAAAGCGTGAACCGCTACCTACACTTTTCGGCAAAAATTGGTTTTTGCTTTTCAGACCTTAAATTCAGGTCAGATATGGACGAATGATGGCTCATTAGAAATCTTACAGATCATAGAACAATATCACATCTAAAAATCCACAAAATATTTCGGTTCATTTTAACGGAAACAAAGCGTGAACCGCTACCTACGCTTTTCGGCAAAAATTGGTTTTTGCTTTTCAGACCTTAAATTCAGGTCATAACTGGACGAATGATGGCTCATTCGAAATCTTACAGATCATAGAACAATATCACATATAAAAATCCACAAAATATTTCGGTTCATTTTAACGGAAACAAAGCGTGAACCGCTACCTACGCTTTTCGGCAAAAATTGGTTTTTGCTTTTCAGACCTTATATTCAGGTCAGAACTGGACGAATGATGGTTCATTATAAAGCTTACAGATCATAGAACAATATCACATATAAAAATCCACAAAATATTTCGGTTCATTTTAACGGAAACAAAGCGTGAACCGCTACCTACGCTTTTCGGCAAAAATTGGTTTTTGCTTTTCAGACCTTAAATTCAGGTCAGAACTGGACGAATGATGGCTCATTAGAAAGCTTACA
Organism: Papaver somniferum; assembly: GCF_003573695.1. Taxonomy (NCBI): domain Eukaryota; kingdom Viridiplantae; phylum Streptophyta; class Magnoliopsida; order Ranunculales; family Papaveraceae; genus Papaver; species Papaver somniferum. Next base: position 90,037 of record NW_020650859.1, on the reverse strand, counting down.
GATCATAGAACAATATCACATAAAAAAATCCACAAAATATTTCGGTTCATTTTAACGGAAACAAAGCGTGAACCGCTACCTACGCTTTTCGGCAAAAATTGGTTTTTGCTTTTCAGACCTTAAATTCAGGTCAGAACTGGACGAATGATGGCTCATTAGAAAGCTTACAGATCATAGAACAATATCACATATAAAAATCCACAAAATATTTCGGTTCAATTTAACGGAAACAAAGCGTGAACCGCTACCTACGCTTTTCGGCAAAAATTGGTTTTTGCTTTTCAGACCTTATATTCAGGTCAGAACTGGACGAATGATGGCTCATTAGAAAGCTTACAGATCATAGAACAATATCACATCTAAAAATCCACAAAATATTTCGGTTCATTTTAACGGAAACAAAGCGTGAACCGCTACCTACACTTTTCGGCAAATATTGGTTTTTGCTTTTCAGACCTTAAATTCAGGTCAGATATGGACGAATGATGGCTCATTAGAAAGCTTACAGATCATAGAACAATATCACATCTAAAAATCCACAAAATATTTCGGTTCATTTTAACGGAAACAAAGCGTGAACCGCTCTACCTACGCTTTTCGGCAAAAATTGGTTTTTGCTTTTCAGACCTTAAATTCAGGTCATAACTGGACGAATGATGGCTCATTAGAAAGCTTACAGATCATAAAAAAAATATCACATCTAAAAATCCACAAAATATTTCGGTTCATTTTAACGGAAACAAAGCGTGAACCGCTACCTACGCTTTTCGGCAAAAATTGGTTTTTGCTTTTCAGACCTTAAATTCAGGTCATAACTGGACGAATGATGGCTCATTCGAAATCTTACAGATCATAGAACAATATCACATATAAAAATCCACAAAATATTTCGGTTCAATTTAACGGAAACAAAGCGTGAACCGCTACCTACGCTTTTCGGCAAAAATTGGTTTTTGCTTGTCAGACCTTATATTCATGTCAGAGATGGACGAATGATGGCTCATTAGAAAGCTTACAGATCATAGAACAATATCACATCTAAAAATCCACAAAATATTTCGGTTCATTTTAACGGAACAAAGCGTGAACCGCTACCTACACTTTTCGGCAAATATTGGTTTTTGCTTTTCAGACCTTAAATTCAGGTCAGAGATGGACGAATGATGGCTCATTAGAAAGCTTACAGATCATAGAACAATATCACATATAAAAATCCACAAAATATTTCGGTTCATTTTAACGGAAACAAAGCATCAACCGCTACCTACACTTTTCGGCAAAAATTGGTTTTTGCTTTTCAGACCTTAAAATACAGGTCAGAACTGGACGAATGATGGCTCATTAGAAAGCTTACAGATCATAAAAAAATATCACATATGAAAATCCACAAAATATTTCGGTTCATTTTAATGGAAACAAAGCGTGAACCACTACCTACGCTTTTCGGCAAAAATTGGTTTTTGCTTTTCAGACCTTAAATTCAGGTCAGAACTTGACAAATGATGGCTCGTTAGAAAGCTTACAGATCATAGAACAATATCACATATAAAAATCCACAAAATATTTCGGTTCATTTTAACGGAAACAAAGCGTGAACCGCTACCTACGCTTTTCGGCAAAAATTGGTTTTTGCTTTTCAGACCTTAAATTCAGGTCAGAGATGGACGAATGATGGCTCATTAGAAAGCTTACATATCATAGAACAATATCACATCTAAAAATCCACAAAATATTTTGGTTCATTTTAACGGAAACAAAGCGTGAACCGCTACCTACGCTTTTCGTAAAAAATTGGTTTTTGCTTTTCAGACCTTAAATTCAGGTCAGAACTTGACAAATGATGGCTCGTTAGAAATCTTACAGATCATAGCACAATATCACATATAAAAATCCACAAAATATTTCGGTTCATTTTAACGGAAACAAAGCGTGAACCGCTACCTACGCTTCTCGACAAATATTGGTTTTTGCTTTTTAGACCTTAAATTCAGATCAGAACTGGACAAATGATGGCTCATCAGAAAGCTTACAGATCATAGAACAATATCACATATAAAAATGCACAAAATATTTCGGTTCATTTTAACGGAAACAAAGCATGAACCGCTACCTACACTTTTCGGCAAATATTGGTTTTTGCTTTTCAGACCTTAAATTCAGGTCAGAGATGGACGAATGATGGCTCATTAGAAAGCTTACATATCATAGAACAATATTACATCTAAAAATCCACAAAATATTTTGGTTCATTTTAACGGAAACAAAGCGTGAACCGCTACCTACGCTTTTCGGCAAAAATTGGTTTTTGCTTTTTAGACCTTAAATTCAGGTCAGAATTGGACAACTGATGGCTTATTAGAACACTTACAGATCATAGAACAGTATCACATATAAAAATCCACAAAATATTTCGGTTCATTTTAACGGAAACAAAGCGTGAACCGCTACCTACGCTTTTCGGCAAAAATTGGTTTTTGCTTTTCAGACCTTAAATTCAGGTCAGAACTGGACGAATGATGGCTCATTAGAAAGCTTACAGATCATAGAACAATATAACATATAAAAATCCACCAAATATTTCGGTTCATTTTAACGGAAACAAAGCGTGAACCGCTACCTACGCTTTTCGGCAAAAATTGGTTTTTGCTTTTCAGACCTTAATTTCAGGTCATAACTGGACGAATGATGGCTCATTCCAAATCTTACAGATCATAGAACAATATCACATATAAAAATCCACAAAATATTTCGGTTCATTTTAACGGAAACAAAGCGTGAACCGCTACCTACGCTTTTCGGCAAAAATTGGTTTTTGCTTTTCAGACCTTATATTCAGGTCAGAACTGGACGAATGATGGTTCATTAGAAAGCTTACAGATCATAGAACAATATAACATATAAAAATCCACAAAATATTTCGGTTCATTTTAACGGAAACAAAGCGTGAACCGCTACCTACGCTTTTCGGCAAAAATTGGTTTTTGCTTTTCAGACCTTAAATTCAGGTCAGAGATGGACGAATGATGGCTCATTAGAAAGCTTACATATCATAGAACAATATCACATCTAAAAATCCACAAAATATTTTGGTTCATTTTAACGGAAACAAAGCGTGAACCGCTACCTACGCTTTTCGTAAAAAATTGGTTTTTGCTTTTCAGACCTTAAATTCAGGTCAGAACTTGACAAATGATGGCTCGTTAGAAATCTTACAGATCATAGCACAATATCACATATAAAAATCCACAAAATATTTCGGTTCATTTTAACGGAAACAAAGCGTGAACCGCTACCTACGCTTCTCGACAAAAATTGGTTTTTGCTTTTCAGACCTTATATTCAGGTCAGAACTGGACGAATGATGGTTCATTAGAAAGCTTACAGATCATAGAACAATATAACATATAAAAATACACAAAATATTTCGGTTCATTTTAACGGAAACAAAGCGTGAACCGTTTACCTACGCTTTTCGAAAAAAATTGGTTTTTTGCTTTTCATACCTTAAATTCAGGTCAGAACTTGACAAATGATGGCTCGTTAGAAAGCTTACAGATCATAGAACAATATCACATATAAAAATCCACAAAATATTTCGGTTCATTTTAACGGAAACAAAGCGTGAACCGCTACCTACACTTTTCGAAAAAAATTGGTTTTTTGCTTTTCATACCTTAAATTCAGGTCAGAACTTGACAAATGATGGCTCGTTAGAAAGCTTACAGATCATAGAACAATATCACATATAAAAATCCACAAAATATTTCGGTTCATTTTAACGGAAACAAAGCGTGAACCGCTACCTACACTTTTCGGCAAATATTGGTTTTTGCTTTTCAGACCTTAAATTCAGGTCAGAGATGGACGAATGATGGCTCATTAGAAAGCTTACATATCATAGAACAATATCACATCTAAAAATCCACAAAATATTTTGGTTCATTTTAACGGAAACAAAGCGTGAACCGCTACCTACGCTTTTCGGCAAAAATTGGTTTTTGCTTTTCAGACCTTAAATTCAGGTCAGAATTGGACAACTGATGGCTTATTAGAACACTTACAGATCATAGAACAGTATGACATATAAAAATCCACAAAATATTTCGGTTCATTTTAACGGAAACAAAGCGTGAACCGCTACCTACGCTTTTCGGAAAAAATTGGTTTTTGCTTTTCAGACCTTAAATTCAGGTCAGAACTTGACAAATGATGGCTCGTTAGAAATCTTACAGATCATAGCACAATATCACATATAAAAATCCACAAAATATTTCGGTTCATTTTAATGGAAACAAAGCGTGAACCGCTACCTACGCTTCTCGACAAATATTGGTTTTTGCTTTTCAGACCTTAAATTCAGGTCAGAACTGGACGAATGATGGCTCATTAGAAAGCTTACAGATCATATAACAATATCACATATAAAAATCCAAAAAAATTTCGGTTCATTTTAACGGAAACAAAGCGTGAAACGCTACCTACGCTTTTCGGCAAAAATTGGTTTTTGCTTTTTAGACCTTAAATTCAGAGCAGAACAGGACAAATGATGGCTCACTAGAAACCTTACAGATCATAGAACATTATCACATATACAAATCTAAAAAATATTTCGGCTCATTTTAACGGAAACAAAGCGTGAACCGCTACCTACGCTTTTCGGCAAAAATTGGTTTTTGGTTTTTAGACCATAAATTCAGATCAGAACTGGACAAATTATGGCTCATTAGAAACCTTACAGATCATAGAAAAATATCACATATAAAAATCTACAAAATATTTCGGTTCATCTTGACGGAAACAAAGCGTGAACCGCTACCTACGCTTTTCGGCAAAAATTGGTTTTTGCTTTTCAGACGTTTAATTCAGGTCAGAACTGGATGAATGATGGCTCGTTAGAAAGCTTACAGATCATATAACAATATCACATATAAAAATCAACAAAATATTTCGGTTCATTTTAACGGAAACAAAGCGTGAACCGCTACTTACGCTTTTCGGCAAAAATTGGTTTTTGCTTTTCAGACCTTAAATTCAGGTAAGAACTGGACGAATGATGGCTCGTAAGAAAGCTTACATATCATAGAACAATATCACATATAAAAACCCACAAAATATTTCGGTTCATTTTAACGGAAACAAAGCGTGAACCGCTACCTACGCTTTTCGGCAAAAATTGGTTTTTGCTTTTTAGACCTTAAATTCAGATCAGAACTGGACAAATGATGGCTCATCAGAAATCTTACAGATCATAGAACAATATCACATATAAAAATCCACAAAATATTTCGGTTCATTTTAACGGAAACAAAGCATGAACCGCTACCTACACTTTTCGGCAAATATTGGTTTTTGCTTTTCAGACCTTAAATTCAGGTCAGAGATGGACGAATGATGGCTCATTAGAAAGCTTACATATCATAGAACAATATTACATCTAAAAATCCACAAAATATTTTGGTTCATTTTAACGGAAACAAAGCGTGAACCGCTACCTACGCTTTTCGGCAAAAATTGGTTTTTGCTTTTTAGACCTTAAATTCAGATCAGAATTGGACAACTGATGGCTTATTAGAACACTTACAGATCATAGAACAGTATCACATATAAAAATCCACAAAATATTTCGGTTCATTTTAACGGAAACAAAGCGTGAACCGCTACCTACGCTTTTCGGCAAAAATTGGTTTTTGCTTTTCAGACCTTAAATTCAGGTCAGAACTGGACGAATGATGGCTCATTAGAAAGCTTACAGATCATAGAACAATATCACATATAAAAATCCACCAAATATTTCGGTTCATTTTAACGGAAACAAAGCGTGAACCGCTACCTACGCTTTTCGGCAAAAATTGGTTTTTGCTTTTCAGACCTTAATTTCAGGTCATAACTGGACGAATGATGGCTCATTCCAAATCTTACAGATCATAGAACAATATCACATTTAAAAATCCACAAAATATTTCGGTTCATTTTAACGGAAACAAAGCGTGAACCGCTACCTACGCTTTTCGGCAAAAATTGGTTTTTGCTTTTCAGACCTTATATTCAGGTCAGAACTGGACGAATGATGGTTCATTAGAAAGCTTACAGATCATAGAACAATATAACATATAAAAATCCACAAAATATTTCGGTTCATTTTAACGGAAACAAAGCGTGAACCGTTACCTACGCTTTTCGAAAAAAATTGGTTTTTTGCTTTTCATACCTTAAATTCAGGTCAGAACTTGACAAATGATGGCTCGTTAGAAAGCTTACAGATCATAGAACAATATCACATATGAAAATCCACAAAATATTTCGGTTCATTTTAACAGAAACAAAGCATGAACCGCTACCTACACTTTTCAGCAAATATTGGTTTTTTCTTTTCAGACCTTAAATTCAGGTCAGAGATGGACGAATGATGGCTCATTAGAAAGCTTACAGATCATAGAAAAATATCACATCTAAAAATCCACAAAATATTTCGGTTCATTTTAACGAAAACAAAGCGTGAACCGCTACCTACGCTTTTCGGCAAAAATTGGTTTTTGCTTTTCAGACCTTAAATTTAGGTCAGAACTTGACAAATGATGGCTCGTTAGAAAGCTTACAGATCATAGAACAATATCACATATAAAAATCCACAAAATATTTCGGTTCATTTTAACGGAAACAAAGCGTGAACCGCTACCTACGCTTTTCGGAAAAAATTGATTTTTGCTTTTCAGACCTTAAATTCAGGTCAGAACTTGACAAATGATGGCTCGTTAGAAAGCTTACAGATCATAGAACAATATCACATATAAAAATCCACAAAATATTTCGGTTCATTTTAACGGAAACAAAGCGTGAACCGCTACCTACACTTTTCGGCAAATATTGGTTTTTGCTTTTCAGACCTTAAATTCAGGTCAGAGATGGACGAATGATGGCTCATTAGAAAGCTTACAGATCATAGAACAATATCACATCTAAAAATCCACAAAATATTTTGGTTCATTTTAACGGAAACAAAGCGTGATCCGCTACCTACGCTTTTCGGCAAAAATTGGTTTTTGCTTTTCAGACCTTAAATTTAGGTCAGAACTTGACAAATGATGGCTCGTTAGAAAGCTTACAGATCATAGAACAATATCACATATAAAAATCCACAAAATATTTCGGTTCATTTTAACGGAAACAAAGCGTGAACCGCTACCTACACTTTTCGGCAAAAATTGGTTTTTGCTTTTAAGACCTTAAATTCAGGTCAGAACTGGACGAATGATGGTTCATTAGAAAGCTTACAGATCATAGAACAATATCACATATAAAAATCCACAAAATATTTCGGTTCATTTTAATGGAAACAAAGCGTGAACCGCTACCTACGCTTTTCGGCAAAAACTGGTTTTTGCTTTTCAGACCTTAAATTCAGGTCAGAACTGGACGAATGATGGCTCATTAGAAAGCTTACAGATCATAGAACAATATCACATATAAAAATCCACAAAATATTTCGGTTCATTTTAACGGAAACAAAGCGTGAACCGCTACCTACGCTTTACGACAAAAATTGGTTTTTGCTTTTCAGACCTTAAATTCAGGTCAGAACTGGACGAATGATGGCTCATTAGAAAGCTTACAGATCATAGAACAATATCACATATAAAAATCCACAAGATATTTCGGTTCATTTTAACGGAAACAAAGCGTGAACCGCTACCTACGCTTTTCGGCAAAAATTGGTTTTTGCTTTTCAGACCTTAAATTCAGGTCATAACTGGAAGAATGATGGCTCATTCGAAATCTTACAGATCATAGAACAATATCACATATAAAAATCCACAAAATATTTCGGTTCATTTTAACGGAAACAAAGCGTGAACCGCTACCTACGCTTTTCGGCAAAAATTGGTTTTTGCTTTTCAGACCTTAAATTCAGGTCAGAACTTGACGAATGATGGCTCGTTAAAAAGCTTACAGATCATAGAACAATATCATATATAAAAATCCACAAAATATTTCGGTTCATTTTAATGGAAACAAAGCGTGAACCGCTACCTACGCTTTTCGGCAAAAATTGGTTTTTGCTTTTCAGACCTTAAATTCAGGTCAGAACTGGACGAATGATGGCTCATTAGAAAGCTTACAGATCATAGAACAATATCACATATAAAAATCCACAAAATATTTCGGTTCATTTTAACGGAAACAAAGCGTGAACCGCTACCTACGCTTTACGGCAAAAATTGGTTTTTGCTTTTCAGACCTTAAATTCAGGTCAGAACTGGACGAATGATGGCTCATTAGAAAGCTTACAGATCATAGAACAATATCACATATAAAAATCCACAAGATATTTCGGTTCATTTTAACGGAAACAAAGCGTGAACCGCTACCTACGCTTTTCGGCAAAAATTGGTTTTTGCTTTTCAGACCTTAAATTCAGGTCATAACTGGAAGAATGATGGCTCATTCGAAATCTTACAGATCATAGAACAATATCACATATAAAAATCCACAAAATATTTCGGTTCATTTTAACGGAAACAAAGCGTGAACCGCTACCTACGCTTTTCGGCAAAAATTGGTTTTTGCTTTTCAGACCTTAAATTCAGGTCAGAGATGGACGAATGATGGCTCATTAGAAAGCTTACATATCATAGAACAATATCACATCTAAAAATCCACAAAATATTTTGGTTCATTTTAACGGAAACAAAGCGTGAACCGCTACCTACGCTTTTCGTAAAAAATTGGTTTTTGCTTTTCAGACCTTAAATCCAGGTCAGAACTTGACAAATGATGGCTCGTTAGAAATCTCACAGATCATAGCACAATATCACATATAAAAATCCACAAAATATTTCGGTTCATTTTAACGGAAACAAAGCGTGAACCGCTACCTACGCTTCTCGACAAAAATTGGTTTTTGCTTTTCAGACCTTATATTCAGGTCAGAACTGGACGAATGATGGTTCATTAGAAAGCTTACAGATCATAGAACAATATAACATATAAAAATCCACAAAATATTTCGGTTCATTTTAACGGAAACAAAGCGTGAACCGTTACCTACGCTTTTCGAAAAAAATTGGTTTTTTGCTTTTCATACCTTAAATTCAGGTCAGAACTTGACAAATGATGGCTCGTTAGAAAGCTTACAGATCATAGAACAATATCACATATGAAAATCCACAAAATATTTCGGTTCATTTTAACAGAAACAAAGCATGAACCGCTACCTACACTTTTCAGCAAATATTGGTTTTTTCTTTTCAGACCTTAAATTCAGGTCAGAGATGGACGAATGATGGCTCATTAGAAAGCTTACAGATCATAGAAAAATATCACATCTAAAAATCCACAAAATATTTCGGTTCATTTTAACGGAAACAAAGCGTGAACCGCTACCTACGCTTTTCGGCAAAAATTGGTTTTTGCTTTTCAGACCTTAAATTTAGGTCAGAACTTGACAAATGATGGCTCGTTAGAAAGCTCACAGATCATAGAACAATATCACATTTAAAAAATCCACAAAATATTTCGGTTCATTTTAACGGAAACAAAGCGTGAACCGCTACCTACACTTTTCGGCAAAAATTGATTTTTGCTTTTCATACCTTAAATTCAGGTCAGAACTGGACGAATGATGGCTCATTAGAAATCTTACAGATCATAGAACAATATCACATATAAAAATCCACAAAATATTTCGGTTCATTTTAACGGAAACGAAGCGTGAACCGCTACCTACGCTTTTCGGCAAAAATTGGTTTTTGCTTTTCAGACCTTAAATTCAGGTCAGAACTGGACGAATGATGGCTCATTAGAAAGCTTACATATCATAGAACAATATCACATATAAAAATCCACAAAATATTTCGGTTCATTTTAACGGAAACAAAGCGTGAACCGCCACCTACGCTTTTCGGCAAAAATTGGTTTTTGCTTTTCAGACCTTAAATTCAGGTCATAACTGGACGAATGATGGCTCATTCGAAATCTTACAGATCATAGAACAATATCACATATAAAAATCCACAAAATATTTCGGTTCATTTTAACGGAAACAAAGCGTGAACACCTACGCTTTTCGAAAAAAATTGGTTTTTGCTTTTCAGACCTTAAATTCAGGTCAGAACTTGACAAATGATGGCTCGTTAGAAAGCTTACAGATCATAGAACAATATCACATTTAAAAATCCACAAAATATTTCGGTTCATTTTAACGGAAACAAAGCGTGAACCGCTACCTACACTTTTCGGCAAATATTGGTTTTCGCTTTTCAGACCTTAAATTCAGGTCAGAGATGGACGAATGATGGCTCATTAGAAAGCTTACATATCATAGAACAATATCACATCTAAAAATCCACAAAATATTTTGGTTCATTTTAACGGAAACAAAGCGTGAACCTACCTACGCTTTTCGGCAAAAATTGGTTTTTGCTTTTCAGACCTTAAATTCAGGTCAGAATTGGACAACCGATGGCTTATTAGAACACTTACATATCATAGAACATTATCACATATAAAAATCCACAAAATATTTCGGTTCATTTTAACGGAAACAAAGCGTGAACCGCTACCTACGCTTTTCGGCAAAAATTGGTTTTTGCTTTTCAGACCTTAAATTCAAGTCAAAACTGGACGAATGATGGCTCATTTGAAATCTTACAGATCATAGAACAATATCACATATAAAAATCCACAAAACATTTCGGTTCATTTTAACGGAAACAAAGCGTGAACCGCTACCTACGCTTTTCGGCAAAAATGGGGTTTTTGCTTTTTGGACCTTAAATTCATGTCAGAATTGGACAAATGATGGCTCATTAGAACACTTACAGATCATAGAACAATATCACATATAAAAATCCAAAAACTATTTCGGTTCATTTTAACGGAAACAAAGCGTGAACCGCTACCTACGCTTTTCGGCAAAAATTGGTTTTTGCTTTTCAGACCTTAAATTCAAGTCAGAACTGGACGAATGATGGCTCATTTGAAAGCTTACAGATCATAGAACAATATCACATATAAAAATCCACAAAATATTTCGGTTCATTTTAACGGAAACAAAGCGTGAACCGCTACCTACGCTTTTCGGCATAAATTGGTTTTTGCTTTTCAGACCTTATATTCAAGTCAGAACTTGACAAATGATGGCTCGTTATAAAGCTTATAGATCATAGAACAATATCACATCTAAAAATCCACAAAATATTTCGGCAACGGAAACAAAGCGTGAACCGCTACCTACGCTTTTCGGCAAAAATTGGTTTTTGCTTTTCAGACCTTAAATTCAGGTCAGAACTGGACGAATGATGGTTCATTAGAAAGATTACAGATCATAGAACAATATCACATATAAAAATCCAAAAAATATTTCGGTTAATTTTAACGGAAACAAAGCGTGAACCGCTACCTACGCTTTTCGGCAAAAATTGGTTTTTGCTTTTCAGACCTTAAATTCAGGTCAGAACTTGACAAATGATGGCTCGTTAGAAAGCTTACATATCATAGAACAATATCACATATAAAAATCCACAAAATATTTCGGTTCATTTTAACGGAAACAAAGCGTGAACCGCGCTACCTACGCTTTTCGGCAAAAATAGGTTTTTGCTTTTCAGACCTTAAATTCAGGTCAGAACTTGACAAATGATGGCTCGTTAGAAAGATTACATATCATAGAACAATATCACATATAAAAATCCACAAAATATCTCGGTTCATTTTAATGGAAACAAAGCGTGAACCGCTACCTACGCTTTTCAGCAAAAATTGGTTTTTACTTTTCAGACGTTAAATTCAGGTCAGAACTGGACGAATGATGGTTCATTAGAAAGCTTACATATCATAGAACAATATCACATATAAAAATCCAAAAAATGTTTCGGTTAATTTTAACGGAAACAAAGCATGAACCTCTACCTACGCTTTTCGCCAAAAATTGGTTTTTGCTTTTCAGACCTTAAATTCAGGTCAGAACTGGACGAATGATGGCTCATTAGAAAGCTTACAGATCATAGAACAATATCACATATAAAAATACGCAAAATATTTCGGTTCATTTTAATGGAAACAAAGCGTGAACCGCTACCTACGCTTTTCGGCAAAAATTGGTTTTTGCTTTTCAGACCTTAAATTCAGGTCAGAACTGGACGAATGATGGCTCACTAGAAAGCTTACAGATCATAGAACAATATCACATATAAAAATCCACAAAATATTTCGGTTCATTTTAACGGAAACAAAGCGTGAACCACTACCTACGCTTTTCGGCATAAATTGGTTTTTGCTTTTCAGACCTTAAATTCAGGTCAGAACTTGACAAATGATGGCTCAGTAGAAAGCTTACAGATCATAGAACAATATCACATAAAAAAATCCACAAAATATTTCGGTTCATTTTAACGGAAACAAAGCGTGAACCGCTACCTACACTTTTCGGAAAAAATTGGTTTTTGCTTTTCAGACCTTAAATTCAGGTCAGAACTTGACAAATGATGGCTCAGTAGAAAGCTTACAGATCATAGAACAATATCACATATAAAAATCCACAAAATATTTCGGTTCATTTTAACGGAAACAAAGCGTGAACCGCTACCTACGCTTTTCGGAAAAAATTGGTTTTTTCTTTTCAGACCTTAAATTCAGGTCAGAACTTGACAAATGATGGCTCGTTAGAAAGCTTACAGATCATAGAACAATCACATATAAAAATCCACAAAATATTTCGGTTCATTTTAACGGAAACAAAGCGTGAACCGCTACCTACACTTTTCGGCAAATATTGGTTTTTGCTTTTCAGACCTTAAATTCAGGTCAGAGATGGACGAATGATGGCTCATTAGAAAGCTTACATATCATAGAACAATATCACATCTAAAAATCCACAAAATATTTCGGTTCATTTTAACGGAAACAAAGCGTGAACCGCTACCTACGCTTTTCGGCAAAAATTGGTTTTTGCTTTTCAGACCTTAAATTCAGGTCAGAATTGGACAACCGATGGCTTATTAGAACAGTTACAGATCATAGAACAGTATCACATCTAAAAATCCACAAAATATTTCGGTTCATTTTAACGGAAACAAAGCGTGAACCGCTACCTACGCTTTTCAGCAAAAATTGGTTTTTGCTTTTCAGACCTTAAATTCAGGTCATAACTGGACGAATGATGGCTCATTCCAAATCTTACAGATCATAGAACAATATCACATATAAAAATCCACAAAATATTTCGGTTCATTTTAACGGAAACAAAGCGTGAACCGCTACCTACGCTTTTCGGTGAAAATTGGTTTTTGCTTTTCAGACCTTAAATTCAAGTCAAAATTGGACGAATGATGGCTCATTTGAAAGCTTACAGATCATAGAACAATATCACATATAAAAATCCACAAAACATTTAGGTTCATTTTAACGGAAACAAAGCGTGACCCGCTACCTACACTTTTCGGCAAAAATTGGGTTTTTGCTTTTCAGACCTTAAATTCAGGTCAGAACTGGACGAATGATGGCTCATTAGAAAGCTTACAGATCATAGAACAATATCACATATAAAAATCCACAAAATATTTCGGTTCATTTTAACGGAAACAAAGCGTGAACCACACTACCTACGCTTTTCGGCATAAATTGGTTTTTGCTTTTCAGACCTTAAATTCAGGTCAGAACTTGACAAATGATGGCTCATTAGAAAGCTTACAGATCATAGAACAATATCACATATAAAAATCCACAAAATATTTCGGTTCATTTTAACGGAAACAAAGCGTGAACCGCTACCTACGCTTTTCGGCATAAATTGGTTTTTGCTTTTCAGACCTTAAATTCAGGTCAGAACTTGACAAATGATGGCTCATTAGAAAGCTTACAGATCATAGAACAATATCACATATAAAAATCCACAAAATATTTCGGTTCATTTTAACGGAAACAAAGCGTGAACCGCTACCTACGCTTTTCGGCAAAAATTGGTTTTTGCTTTTCAGACCTTAAATTCAGGTCAGAACTGGACGAATGATGGATCATTTGAAAGCTTACAGATCATAGAACAATATCACATATAAAAATCCACAAAATATTTTCGGTTCATTTTAACGGAAACAAAGCGTGAACCGCTACCTACGCTTTTCGGCATAAATTGCTTTTTGCTTTTCAGACCTTAAATTCAGGTCAGAACTGGACAAATGACGGCTCGTTAGAAAGCTTATAGATCATAGACCAATATCACATCTAAAAATCCACAAAATATTTCGGTAACGGAAACAAAGCGTGAACAGCTACCTACGCTTTTCGGCAAAAATTGGTTTTTGCTTTTCAGACGTTATATTCAGGTCAGAACTGGATGAATGATGGCTCGTTAGAAAGCTTACAGATCATAGAAAAATATCACATATAAAAATCAACAAAATATTTTGGTTCATTTTAACGGAAACAAAGCGTGAACCGCTACCTACGTTTTTCGGCAAAAATTGGTTTTTGCTTTTCAGACCTTAAATTCAGGTAAGAACTGGACGAATGATGGCTCGTTAGAAAGCTTACAGATCATAGAACAATATCACATATAAAAATCCACAAAATATTTCGGTTCATTTTAACGGAAACAAAGCGTGAACCGTTACCTACGCTTTTCGGCAAAAATTGGTTTTTGCTTTTCAGACCTTAAATTCAAGTCAGAACTGGACGAATGATGGCTCATTAGAAATCTTACAGATCATAGAACAATATCACATATAAAAATCCACAAAATATTTCGGTTCTTTTTAACGGAAACAAAGCGTGAACCGCTACTTACGCTTTTCTGCAAAAATTGGTTTTGCTTTTCAGACCTTAATTCAGGTCAGAAATGGGCGAATGATGGCTCGTTAGAAAGCTTACAGATCATGGAACAATATCACATATAAAAATCCACAAAATATTTCGGTTCATTTTAACGGAAACAAAGCTTTTCGGCAAAAATTTGTTTTTGCTTTTCAGACCTTAAACTCAGGTCAGAACTTGACAAATGATGGCTCGTTAGAAAGCTTACAGATCATAGAACAATATCACATATAAAAATCCACAAAATATCTCGGTTCATTTTAACGGAAACAAAGCGTGAACCGCTACCTACGCTTTTCGGCAAAAAATGGTTTTTACTTTTCAGACCTTAAATTCAGGTCAGAACTGGACGAAAGATGGTTCATTAGAAAGATTACATATCATAGAACAATATCATATATAAAAATCCAAAAAATGTTTCGGTTAATTTTAACGGAAACAAAGCATGAACCGCTACCTACGCTTTTCGGCAAAAAATGGTTTTTACTTTTCAGACCTTAAATTCAGGTCAGAACTGGACGAATGATGGTTCATTAGAAAGATTACATATCATAGAACAATATCATATATAAAAATCCAAAAAATGTTTCGGTTAATTTTAACGGAAACAAAGCGTGAACCGCTACCTACGCTTTTCGGCAAAAATTGGTTTTTGCTTTTCAGACCTTTAATTCAGGTCAGAACTGGACGAATGATGGTTCATTAGAAAGATTACAGATCATAGAACAATATCACATATAAAAATCCAAAAAATATTGCGGTTAATTTTAACGGAAACAAAGCGTGAACCGCTACCTACGCTTTTCGGCAAAAATTGGTTTTTGCTTTTCAGACCTTAAATTCAGGTCAGAACTTGACAAATGATGGCTCGTTAGAAAGCTTACAGATCATAGAACAATATCACATATAAAAATCCACAAAATATTTCGGTTCATTTTAACGGAAACAAAGCATGAACCGCTACCTACGCTTTTCGGCAAAAATTGGTTTTTGCTTTTCAGACCTTAAATTCAGGTCAGAACTTGACAAATGATGGCTCGTTAGAAAGCTTACAGATCATAGAACAATATCACATATAAAAATCCACAAAATATTTCGGTTCATTTTAACGGAAACAAAGCGTGAACCGCTACCTACACTTTTCGGCAAATATTGGTTTTTGCTTTTCAGACCTTAAATTCAGGTCAGAACTGGACGAATGATGGCTCACTAGAAAGCTTACAGATCATAGAACAATATCACATATAAAAATCCACAAAATATTTCGGTTCATTTTAACGGAAACAAAGCGTGAACCACTACCTACGCTTTTCGGCATAAATTGGTTTTTGCTTTTCAGACCTTAAATTCAGGTCAGAACTTGACAAATGATGGCTCAGTAGAAAGCTTACAGATCATAGAACAATATCACATATAAAAATCCACAAAATATTTCGGTTCATTTTAACGGAAACAAAGCGTGAACCGCTACCTACGCTTTTCGGAAAAAATTGGTTTTTTCTTTTCAGACCTTAAATTCAGGTCAGAACTTGACAAATGATGGCTCGTTAGAAAGCTTACAGATCATAGAACAATCACATATAAAAATCCACAAAATATTTCGGTTCATTTTAACGGAAACAAAGCGTGAACCGCTACCTACACTTTTCGGCAAATATTGGTTTTTGCTTTTCAGACCTTAAATTCAGGTCAGAGATGGACGAATGATGGCTCATTAGAAAGCTTACAGATCATAGAACAATATCACATCTAAAAATCCACAAAATATTTCGGTTCATTTTAACGGAAACAAAGCGTGAACCGCTACCTACGCTTTTCGGCAAAAATTGGTTTTTGCTTTTCAGACCTTAAATTTAGGTCAGAACTTGACAAAGGATGGCTTGTTAGAAAGCTTACAGATCATAGAACAATATCACATATAAAAATCCACAAAATATTTCGGTTCATTTTAACGGAAACAAAGCGTGAACAGACCTACACTTTTCGGCAAAAATTGATTTTTGCTTTTCAGACCTTAAATTCAGGTCAGAACTGGACGAATGATGGCTCATTAGAAAGCTTACAGATCATAGAACAATATCACATATAAAAATCCACAAAATATTTCAGTTCATTTTAACGGAAACAAAGCGTGAACCGCTACCTACGCTTTTCGGCAAAAATTGGTTTTTGCTTTTC
This sequence comes from Papaver somniferum, assembly GCF_003573695.1. Taxonomy (NCBI): domain Eukaryota; kingdom Viridiplantae; phylum Streptophyta; class Magnoliopsida; order Ranunculales; family Papaveraceae; genus Papaver; species Papaver somniferum. Next base: position 73,054 of record NW_020650859.1, on the reverse strand, counting down.
AGACCTTAAATTCAGGTCAGAACTTGACAAATGATGGCTCGTTAGAAAGCTTACATATCATAGAACAATATCACATATAAAAATCCACAAAATATCTCGGTTCATTTTAACGGAAACAAAGCGTGAACCGCTACCTACGCTTTTCGGCAAAAATTGGTTTTTACTTTTCAGACCTTAAATTCAGGTCAGAACTGGACGAATGATGGTTCATTAGAAAGCTTACATATCATACAACAATATCACATATAAAAATCCAAAAAATGTTTCTGTTAATTTTAACGGAAACAAAGCATGAACCGCTACCTACGCTTTTCGCCAAAAATTGGTTTTTGCTTTTCAGACCTTAAATTCAGGTCAGAACTTGACAAATGATGGCTCGTTATAAAGCTTACAGATCATAGAACAATATCACATCTAAAAATCCACAAAATATTTCGGTAACGGAAACAAAGCGTGAACCGCTACCTACGCTTTTCGGCAAAAATTGGTTTTTGCTTTTCAGACCTTAAATTCAGGTCAGAACTGGACGAATGATGGTTCATTAGAAAGATTACAGATCATAGAACAATATCACATATAAAAATCCAAAAAATATTTCGGTTAATTTTAACGGAAACAAAGCGTGAACCGCTACCTACGCTTTTCGGCAAAAATTTGTTTTTGCTTTTCAGACCTTAAATTCAGGTCAGAACTTGACAAATGATGGCTCGTTAGAAAGCTTACAGATCATAGAACAATATCACATATAAAAATCCACAAAATATTTCGGTTCATTTTAACGGAAACAAAGCGTGAACCGCTACCTACGCTTTTCGGCAAAAATTTGTTTTTGTTTTTCAGACCTTAAATTCAGGTCAGAACTTGACAAATGATGGCTCGTTAGAAAGCTTACATATCATAGAACAATATCACATATAAAAATCCACAAAATATCTCGGTTCATTTTAACGGAAACAAAGCGTGAACCGCTACCTACGCTTTTCAGAAAAAATTGGTTTTTACTTTTCAGACCTTAAATTCAGGTCAGAACTGGACGAATGATGGTTCATTAGAAAGCTTACATATCATAGAACAATATCACATATAAAAATCCACAAAATATTTCGGTTCATTTTAACGAAAACAAAGCGTGAACCGCTACCTACGCTTTTCGGCAAATATTGGTTTTTGCTTTTCAGTCCTTAAATTCAGGTCAGAGATGGACGAATGATGGCTCATTAGAAAGCTTACAGATCATAGAACAATATCACATCTAAAAATCCACAAAATATTTCGGTTCATTTTAACGGAAACAAAGCGTGAACCGCTACCTACGCTTTTCGGCAAAAATTGGTTTTTGCTTTTCAGACCTTAAATTTAGGTCAGAACTTGACAAATGATGGCTCGTTAGAAAGCTTACAGATCATAGAACAATATCACATATAAAAATCCAAAAAATATTTCGGTTAATTTTAACGGAAACAAAGCGTGAACCGCTACCTACACTTTTCGGCAAAAATTGGTTTTTGCTTTTCAGACCTTAAATTCAGGTCAGAACTGGACGAATGATGGCTCATTAGAAAGCTTACAGATCATAGAACAATATCACATATAAAAATCCACAAAATATTTCGGTTCATTTTAATGGAAACAAAGCGTGAACCGCTACCTACGCTTTTCGGAAAAAATTGGTTCTTGCTTTTCAGACCTTAAATTCAGGTCAGAACTTGACAAATGATGGCTCGTTAGAAAGCTTACAGATCATAGAACAATATCACATATAAAAATCCACAAAATATTTCGGTTCATTTTAACGGAAACAAAGCGTGAACCGCTACCTACACTTTTCGGCAAATATTGGTTTTTTCTTTTCAGACCTTAAATTCAGGTCAGAGATGGACGAATGATGGCTCATTAGAAAGCTTACAGATCATAGAACAATATCACATCTAAAAATCCACAAAATATTTCGGATCATTTTAACGGAAACAAAGCGTGAACCGCTACCTACGCTTTTCGGCAAAAATTGGTTTTTGCTTTTCAGACCTTAAATTTAGGTCAGAACTTGACAAAGGATGGCTCGTTAGAAAGCTTACAGATCATAGAACAATATCACATCTAAAAATCCACAAAATATTTCGGTTCAATTTAACGGAAACAAAGCGTGAACCGCTACCTACGCTTTTCGGCAAAAATTGGTTTTTGCTTTTCAGACCTTAAATTCAGTTCAGAACTTGACAAATGATGGCTCATTAGAAAGATTACATATCATAGAACAATATAACATATAAAAATCCACAAAATATCTCGATTCATTTTAACGGAAACAAAGCGTGAACCGCTACCTACGCTTTTCAGAAAAAATTGGTTTTTACTTTTCAGACCTTAAATTCAGGTCAGAACTGGACGAATGATGGTTCATTAGAAAGCTTACATATCATAGAACAATATCACATATAAAAATCCACAAAATATTTTGGTTCATTTTAACGGAAACAAAGCGTGAACCGCTACCTACGCTTTTCGGCAAATATTGGTTTTTGCTTTTCAGACCTTAAATTCAGGTCAGAGATGGACGAATGATGGCTCATTAGAAAGCTTACAGATCATAGAACAATATCACATCTAAAAATCCACAAAATATTTCGGTTCATTTTCGGCAAAAATTGGTTTTTGCTTTTCAGACCTTAAATTTAGGTCAGAACTTGACAAATGATGGCTCGTTAGAAAGATTACAGATCATAGAACAATATCACATATAAAAATCCAAAAAATATTTCGGTTAATTTTAACGGAAACAAAGCGTGAACCGCTACCTACACTTTTCGGCAAAAATTGGTTTTTGCTTTTCAGACCTTAAATTCAGGTCAGAACTGGACGAATGATGGCTCATTAGAAAGCTTACAGATCATAGAACAATATCACATATAAAAATCCACAAAATATTTCGGTTCATTTTAATGGAAACAAAGCGTGAACCGCTACCTACGCTTTTCGGAAAAAATTGGTTCTTGCTTTTCAGACCTTAAATTCAGGTCAGAACTTGACAAATGATGGCTCGTTAGAAAGCTTACAGATCATAGAACAATATCACATATAAAAATCCACAAAATATTTCGGTTCATTTAACGAAAACAAAGCGTGAACCGCTACCTACACTTTTCGGCAAATATTGGTTTTTTCTTTTCAGACCTTAAATTCAGGTCAGAGATGGACGAATGATGGCTCATTAGAAAGCTTACAGATCATAGAACAATATCACATATAAAAATCCACAAAATATTTCGGTTCATTTTAACGGAAACAAAGCGTGAACAGACCTACACTTTTCGGCAAAAATTGATTTTTGCTTTTCAGACCTTAAATTCAGGTCAGAACTGGACGAATGATGGCTCATTAGAAAGCTTACAGATCATAGAAAAATATCACATATAAAAATCCACAAAATATTTCGGTTCATTTTAACGGAAACAAAGCGTGAACAGACCTACGCTTTTCGGCAAAAATTGGTTTTTGCTTTTCAGACCTTAAATTCAGGTCAGAACTTGACAAATGATGGCTCGTTAGAAAGCTTACATATCATAGAACAATATCACATATAAAAATCCACAAAATATCTCGGTTCATTTTAACGGAAAGAAAGCGTGAACCGCTACCTACGCTTTTCGGCAAAAATTGGTTTTTGCTTTTCAGACCTTAAATTCAGGTCAGAACTGGACGAATGATGGCTCATTAGAAAGCTTACAGATCATAGAACAATATCACATATAAAAATCCACAAAATATTTCGGTTCATTTTAATGGAAACAAAGCGTGAACCGCTACCTACGCTTTTCGGAAAAAAATTGGTTCTTGCTTTTCAGACCTTAAATTCAGGTCAGAACTTGACAAATGATGGCTCGTTAGAAAGCTTACAGATCATAGAACAATATCACATATAAAAATCCACAAAATATTTCGGTTCATTTTAACGGAAACAAAGCGTGAACCGCTACCTACACTTTTCGGCAAATATTGGTTTTTTCTTTTCAGACCTTAAATTCAGGTCAGAGATGGACGAATGATGGCTCATTAGAAAGCTTACAGATCATAGAACAATATCACATCTAAAAATCCACAAAATATTTCGGATCATTTTAACGGAAACAAAGCGTGAACCGCTACCTACGCTTTTCGGCAAAAATTGGTTTTTGCTTTTCAGACCTTAAATTTAGGTCAGAACTTGACAAAGGATGGCTCGTTAGAAAGCTTACAGATCATAGAACAATATCACATCTAAAAATCCACAAAATATTTCGGTTCAATTTAACGGAAACAAAGCGTGAACCGCTACCTACGCTTTTCGGCAAAAATTGGTTTTTGCTTTTCAGACCTTAAATTCAGTTCAGAACTTGACAAATGATGGCTCATTAGAAAGATTACATATCATAGAACAATATAACATATAAAAATCCACAAAATATCTCGATTCATTTTAACGGAAACAAAGCGTGAACCGCTACCTACGCTTTTCAGAAAAAATTGGTTTTTACTTTTCAGACCTTAAATTCAGGTCAGAACTGGACGAATGATGGTTCATTAGAAAGCTTACATATCATAGAACAATATCACATATAAAAATCCACAAAATATTTTGGTTCATTTTAACGGAAACAAAGCGTGAACCGCTACCTACGCTTTTCGGCAAATATTGGTTTTTGCTTTTCAGACCTTAAATTCAGGTCAGAGATGGACGAATGATGGCTCATTAGAAAGCTTACAGATCATAGAACAATATCACATCTAAAAATCCACAAAATATTTCGGTTCATTTTCGGCAAAAATTGGTTTTTGCTTTTCAGACCTTAAATTTAGGTCAGAACTTGACAAATGATGGCTCGTTAGAAAGATTACAGATCATAGAACAATATCACATATAAAAATCCAAAAAATATTTCGGTTAATTTTAACGGAAACAAAGCGTGAACCGCTACCTACACTTTTCGGCAAAAATTGGTTTTTGCTTTTCAGACCTTAAATTCAGGTCAGAACTGGACGAATGATGGCTCATTAGAAAGCTTACAGATCATAGAACAATATCACATATAAAAATCCACAAAATATTTCGGTTCATTTTAATGGAAACAAAGCGTGAACCGCTACCTACGCTTTTCGGAAAAAATTGGTTCTTGCTTTTCAGACCTTAAATTCAGGTCAGAACTTGACAAATGATGGCTCGTTAGAAAGCTTACAGATCATAGAACAATATCACATATAAAAATCCACAAAATATTTCGGTTCATTTTAACGAAAACAAAGCGTGAACCGCTACCTACACTTTTCGGCAAATATTGGTTTTTTCTTTTCAGACCTTAAATTCAGGTCAGAGATGGACGAATGATGGCTCATTAGAAAGCTTACAGATCATAGAACAATATCACATATAAAAATCCACAAAATATTTCGGTTCATTTTAACGGAAACAAAGCGTGAACAGACCTACACTTTTCGGCAAAAATTGATTTTTGCTTTTCAGACCTTAAATTCAGGTCAGAACTGGACGAATGATGGCTCATTAGAAAGCTTACAGATCATAGAACAATATCACATATAAAAATCCACAAAATATTTCGGTTCATTTTAACGGAAACAAAGCGTGAACAGACCTACGCTTTTCGGCAAAAATTGGTTTTTGCTTTTCAGACCTTAAATTCAGGTCAGAACTTGACAAATGATGGCTCGTTAGAAAGCTTACATATCATAGAACAATATCACATATAAAAATCCACAAAATATCTCGGTTCATTTTAACGGAAACAAAGCGTGAACCGCTACCTACGCTTTTCGGCAAAAATTGGTTTTTACTTTTCAGACCTTAAATTCAGGTCAGAACTGGACGAATGATGGTTCATTGGAAAGCTTACATATCATACAACAATATCACATATAAAAATCCAAAAAATGTTTCGGTTAATTTTAACGGAAACAAATCATGAACCGCTACCTACGCTTTTCGCCAAAAATTGGTTTTTGCTTTTCAGACCTTAAATTCAGGTCAGAACTTGACAAATGATGGCTCGTTATAAAGCTTACAGATCATAGAACAATATCACATCTAAAAATCCACAAAATATTTCGGTAACGGAAACAAAGCGTGAACCGCTACCTACGCTTTTCGGCAAAAATTGGTTTTTGCTTTTCAGACCTTAAATTCAGGTCAGAACTGGACGAATGATGGTTCATTAGAAAGATTACAGATCATAGAACAATATCACATATAAAAATCCAAAAAATATTTCGGTTAATTTTAACGGAAACAAAGCGTGAACCGCTACCTACGCTTTTCGGCAAAAATTGGTTTTTGCTTTTCAGACCTTAAATTCAGGTCAGAACTTGACAAATGATGGCTCGTTAGAAAGCTTACAGATCATAGAACAATATCACATATAAAAATCCACAAAATATTTCGGTTCAATTTAACGGAAACAAAGCGTGAACCGCTACCTACGCTTTTCGGCAAAAATTTGTTTTTGCTTTTCAGACCTTAAATTCAGTTCAGAACTTGACAAATGATGGCTCGTTAGAAAGCTTACATATCATAGAACAATATCACATATAAAAATCCACAAAATATCTCGGTTCATTTTAACGGAAACAAAGCGTGAACCGCTACCTACGCTTTTCGGCAAAAATTGGTTTTTACTTTTCAGACCTTAAATTCAGGTCAGAGATGGACGAATGATGGCTCATTAGAAAGCTTACAGATCATAGAACAATATCACATCTAAAAATCCACAAAATATTTCGGTTCATTTTCGGCAAAAATTGGTTTTTGCTTTTCAGACCTTAAATTTAGGTCAGAACTTGACAAATGATGGCTCGTTAGAAAGCTTACAGATCATAGAACAATATCACATATAAAAATCCACAAAATATTTCGGTTCATTTTAACGGAAACAAAGCGTGAACCGCTACCTACACTTTTCGGCAAAAATTGGTTTTTGCTTTTCAGACCTTAAATTCAGGTCAGAACTGGACGAATGATGGCTCATTAGAAAGCTTACAGATCATAGAACAATATCACATATAAAAATCCACAAAATATTTCGGTTCATTTTAACGGAAACAAAGCGTGAACCGCTACCTACGCTTTTCGGCAAAAATTGGTTTTTGCTTTTCAGACCTTAAATTTAGGTCAGAACTTGACAAATGATGGCTCGTTAGAAAGCTTACAGATCATAGAACAATATCACATATAAAAATCCACAAAATATTTCGGTTCATTTTAACGGAAACAAAGCGTGAACCGCTACCTACGCTTTTCGGCAAAAATTGGTTTTTGCTTTTCAGTCCTTAAATTCAGGTCAGAATTGGACAACTTATGGCTTATTAGAACACTTACAGATCATAGAACAGTATCACATATAAAAATCCACAAAATATTTCGGTTCATTTTAACGGAAACAAAGCGTGAACCGCTACCTACGCTTTTCGGCAAAAATTGGTTTTTGCTTTTCAGACCTTAAATTCAGGTCAGAACTGGACGAATGATGGCTCATTAGAAAGCTTACAGATCATAGAACAATATCACATATAAAAATCCACAAAATATTTCGGTTCATTTTAACGGAGACAAAGCGTGAACCGCTACCTACGCTTTTCGGCAAAAATTGGTTTTTGCTTTTCAGACCTTAAATTCAGGTCATAATTGGACGAATGATGGCTCATTCGAAATCTTACAGATCATAGAACAATATCACATATAAAAATCCACAAAATATTTCGGTTCAATTTAACGGAAACAAAGCGTGAACCGCTACCTACGCTTTTCGGCAAAAATTGGTTTTTGCTTTTCAGACCTTAAATTCAGGTCAGAACTTGACAAATGATGGCTCGTTAGAAAGCTTACAGATCATAGAACAATATCACATATAAAAATCCACAAAATATTTCGGTTCATTTTAACGGAAACAAAGCGTGAACCGCTACCTACGCTTTTCGGCAAAAATTGGTTTTTGCTTTTCAGACCTTAAATTCAGGTCAGACCTTGACAAATGATGGCTCGTTAGAAAGCTTACAGATCATAGAACAATATCACATATAAAAATCCACAAAATATCTCGGTTCATTTTAACGGAAACAAAGCGTGAACCGCTACCTACGCTTTTCGGCAAATATTGGTTTTTGCTTTTCAGACCTTAAATTCAGGTCAGAGATGGACGAATGATGGCTCATTAGAAAGCTTACAGATCATAGAACAATATCACATCTAAAAATCCACAAAATATTTCGGTTCATTTTCGGCAAAAATTGGTTTTTGCTTTTCAGACCTTAAATTTAGGTCAGAACTTGACAAATGATGGCTCGTTAGAAAGCTTACAGATCATAGAACAATATCACATATAAAAATCCAAAAAATATTTCGGTTAATTTTAACGGAAACAAAGCGTGAACCGCTACCTACGCTTTTCGGCAAAAATTGGTTTTTGCTTTTCAGACCTTAAATTCAGGTCATAACTGGACGAATGATGGCTCATTCGAAATCTTACAGATCATAGAACAATATCACATATAAAAATCCACAAAATATTTCGGTTCATTTTAACGGAAACAAAGCGTGAACCGCTACCTACGCTTTTCGGCAAAAATTTGTTTTTGCTTTTCAGACCTTAAATTCAGGTCAGAACTTGACAAATGATGGCTCGTTAGAAAGCTTACATATCATAGAACAATATCACATATAAAAATCCACAAAATATCTCGGTTCATTTTAACGGAAACAAAGCGTGAACCGCTACCTACGCTTTTCAGAAAAAATTGGTTTTTACTTTTCAGACCTTAAATTCAGGTCAGAACTGGACGAATGATGGTTCATTAGAAAGCTTACATATCATAGAACAATATCACATATAAAAATCCACAAAATATTTTGGTTCATTTTAACGAAAACAAAGCGTGAACCGCTACCTACACTTTTCGGCAAAAATTGGTTTTTGCTTTTCAGACCTTAAATACAGGTCAGAACTGGACGAATGATGGCTCATTAGAAAGATTACAGATCATAGAACAATATCACATATAAAAATCCACAAAATATTTCGGTTCATTTTAACGGAAACAAAGCGTGAACCGCTACCTACGCTTTTCGGCAAAAATTGGTTTTTGCTTTTCAGACCTTATATTCAGGTCAGAACTGGACGAATGATGGTTCATTAGAAAGCTTACAGATCATAGAAAAATATCACATATAAAAATCCACAAAATATTTCGGTTCATTTTAACGGAAACAAAGCGTGAACCGCTACCTACGCTTTTCGAAAAAAATTGGTTTTTGCTTTTCAGACCTTAAATTCAGGTCAGAACTTGACAAATGATGGCTCGTTAGAAAGCTTACAGATCATAGAACAATATCACATATAAAAATCCACAAAATATTTCGGTTCAATTTAACGGAAACAAAGCGTGAACCGCTACCTACGCTTTTCGGCAAAAATTGGTTTTTGCTTTTCAGACCTTATATTCAGGTCAGAACTGGACGAATGATGGTTCATTAGAAAGCTTACAGATCATAGAACAATATCACATATAAAAATCCAAAAAATATTTCGGTTAATTTTAACGGAAACAAAGCGTGAACCGCTACCTACGCTTTTCGGCAAAAATTTGTTTTTGCTTTTCAGACCTTAAATTCAGGTCAGAACTTGACAAATGATGGCTCGTTAGAAAGCTTACATATCATAGAACAATATCACATATAAAAATCCACAAAATATTTCGGTTCATTTTAACGGAAACAAAGCGTGAACCGCTACCTACGCTTTTCGGCAAAAATTGGTTTTTGCTTTTCAGACCTTAAATTCAGGTCAGAACTGGACGAATGATGGCTCATTAGAAAGCTTACAGATCATAGAACAATATCACATATAAAAATCCACAAAATATTTCGGTTCATTTTAACGGAAACAAATTGTGAACCGCTACCTACGCTTTTCGGCAAAAATTGGTTTTTGCTTTTCAGACCTTAAATTCAGGTCAGAACTGGACGAATGATGGCTTGTTAGAAAGCTTACAGATCATAGAACAATATCACATATAAAAATCCACAAAATATTTCGGTTCATTTTAACGGAAACAAAGCGTGAACCGCTACCTACGCTTTTCGGCAAAAATTGGGTTTTTTGCTTTTTAGACCTTAAATTCAGGTCAGAACTGGACGAATGATGGCTCATTAGAAAGCTTACAGATCATAGAACATTATCACATATAAAAATCCACAAAATATTTCGGTTCATTTTAACGGAAACAAAGCGTGAACCGCTACCTACGCTTTTCGGCAAAAATTGGTTTTTTCTTTTCAGACCTTAAATTCAGGTCAAAACTGGACGAATGATGGTTCATTAGAAAGCTTACAGATCATAGAACAATATCACATATAAAAATCCAAAAAATATTTCGGTTAATTTTAACGGAAACAAAGCGTGAACCGCTACCTACGCTTTTCGGCAAAAATTGGTTTTTGCTTTTCAGACCTTAAATTCAGGTCAGAACTTGACAAATGATGGCTCGTTAGAAAGCTTACAGATCATAGAACAATATCACATATAAAAATCCACAAAATATTTCGGTTCATTTTAACGGAAACAAAGCGTGAACCGCTACCTATGCTTTTCGGCAAAAATTGGTTTTGTTTTTTTAGACCTTAAATTCAGGTCAGAATTGGACGAATGATGGCTCATTAGAAAGCTTACAGATCATAGAAAAATATCACATATAAAAATCCACAAAATATTTCGGTTCATTTTAACGGAAACAAAGCGTGAACCGCTACCTACTTTTTTCGGCATAAATTGGTTTTTGCTTTTCAGACCTTAAATTCAGGTCAGAACTTGACAAATGATGGCTCGTTAGAAAGCTTATAGATCATAGAACAATATCACATCTAAAAATCCACAAAATATTTCGGTAACGGAAACAAAGCGTGAACCGCTACCTACGCTTTTCGGCAAAAATTGGTTTTTGCTTTTCAGACCTTAAATTCAGGTCAGAACTGGACGAATGATGGTTCATTAGAAAGATTACAGATCATAGAACAATATCACATATAAAAATCCAAAAAATATTTCGGTTAATTTTAACGGAAACAAAGCGTGAACCGCTACCTACGCTTTTCGGCAAAAATTGGTTTTTGCTTTTCAGACCTTAAATTCAGGTCAGAACTTGACAAATGATGGCTCGTTATAAAGCTTACAGATCATAGAACAATATCACATCTAAAAATCCACAAAATATTTCGGTTCAATTTAACGGAAACAAAGCGTGAACCGCTACCTACGCTTTTCGGCAAAAATTGGTTTTTGCTTTTCAGACCTTAAATTCAGTTCAGAACTTGACAAATGATGGCTCGTTAGAAAGATTACATATCATAGAACAATATAACATATAAAAATCCACAAAATATCTCGATTCATTTTAACGGAAACAAAGCGTGAACCGCTACCTACGCTTTTCAGAAAAAATTGGTTTTTACTTTTCAGACCTTAAATTCAGGTCAGAACTGGACGAATGATGGTTCATTAGAAAGCTTACATATCATAGAACAATATCACATATAAAAATCCACAAAATATTTTGGTTCATTTTAACGGAAACAAAGCGTGAACCGCTACCTACGCTTTTCGGCAAATATTGGTTTTTGCTTTTCAGACCTTAAATTCAGGTCAGAGATGGACGAATGATGGCTCATTAGAAAGCTTACAGATCATAGAACAATATCACATCTAAAAATCCACAAAATATTTCGGTTCATTTTCGGAAAAAATTGGTTTTTGCTTTTCAGACCTTAAATTTAGGTCAGAACTTGACAAATGATGGCTCGTTAGAAAGATTACAGATCATAGAACAATATCACATATAAAAATCCAAAAAATATTTCGGTTAATTTTAACGGAAACAAAGCGTGAACCGCTACCTACACTTTTCGGCAAAAATTGGTTTTTGCTTTTCAGACCTTAAATTCAGGTCAGAACTGGACGAATGATGGCTCATTAGAAAGCTTACAGATCATAGAACAATATCACATATAAAAATCCACAAAATATTTCGGTTCATTTTAATGGAAACAAAGCGTGAACCGCTACCTACGCTTTTCGGAAAAAAATTGGTTCTTGCTTTTCAGACCTTAAATTCAGGTCAGAACTTGACAAATGATGGCTCGTTAGAAAGCTTACAGATCATAGAACAATATCACATATAAAAATCCACAAAATATTTCGGTTCATTTTAACGGAAACAAAGCGTGAACCGCTACCTACACTTTTCGGCAAATATTGGTTTTTTCTTTTCAGACCTTAAATTCAGGTCAGAGATGGACGAATGATGGCTCATTAGAAAGCTTACAGATCATAGAACAATATCACATCTAAAAATCCACAAAATATTTCGGATCATTTTAACGGAAACAAAGCGTGAACCGCTACCTACGCTTTTCGGCAAAAATTGGTTTTTGCTTTTCAGACCTTAAATTTAGGTCAGAACTTGACAAAGGATGGCTCGTTAGAAAGCTTACAGATCATAGAACAATATCACATATAAAAATCCACAAAATATTTCGGTTCATTTTAACGGAAACAAAGCGTGAACAGACCTACACTTTTCGGCAAAAATTGATTTTTGCTTTTCAGACCTTAAATTCAGGTCAGAACTGGACGAATGATGGCTCATTAGAAAGCTTACAGATCATAGAACAATATCACATATAAAAATCCACAAAATATTTCGGTTCATTTTAACGGAAACAAAGCGTGAACAGACCTACGCTTTTCGGCAAAAATTGGTTTTTGCTTTTCAGACCTTAAATTCAGGTCAGAACTTGACAAATGATGGCTCGTTAGAAAGCTTACATATCATAGAACAATATCACATATAAAAATCCACAAAATATCTCGGTTCATTTTAACGGAAACAAAGCGTGAACCGCTACCTACGCTTTTCGGCAAAAATTGGTTTTTACTTTTCAGACCTTAAATTCAGGTCAGAACTGGACGAATGATGGTTCATTATAAAGCTTACATATCATACAACAATATCACATATAAAAATCCAAAAAATGTTTCGGTTAATTTTAACGGAAACAAAGCATGAACCGCTACCTACGCTTTTCGCCAAAAATTGGTTTTTGCTTTTCAGACCTTAAATTCAGGTCAGAACTTGACAAATGATGGCTCGTTATAAAGCTTACAGATCATAGAACAATATCACATATAAAAATCCACAAAATATTTCGGTTCGCTACCTACGCTTTTCGGCAAAAATTTGTTTTTTTTTTAGACCTTAAATTCAGGTCAGAATTGGACGAATGATGGCTCATTAGAAAGCTTACAGATCATAGAAAAATATCACATATAAAAATCCACAAAATATTTCGGTTCATTTTAACGGAAACAAAGCGTGAACCGCTACCTACGTTTTTCGGCATAAATTGGTTTTTGCTTTTCAGACCTTAAATTCAGGTCAGAACTTGACAAATGATGGCTCGTTAGAAAGCTTATAGATCATAGAACAATATCACATCTAAAAATCCACAAAATATTTCGGTAACGGAAACAAAGCGTGAACCACTACCTACGCTTTTCGGCAAAAATTGGTTTTTGCTTTTCAGACCTTAAATTCAGGTCAGAACTGGACGAATGATGGTTCATTAGAAAGATTACAGATCATAGAACAATATCACATATAAAAATCCAAAAAATATTTCGGTTAATTTTAACGGAAACAAAGCGTGAACCGCTACCTACGCTTTTCGGAAAAAATTGGTTTTTGCTTTTCAGACCTTAAATTCAGGTCAGAACTTGACAAATGATGGCTCGTTAGAAAGCTTATAGATCATAGAACAATATCACATATAAAAATCCACAAAATATTTCAGTTCATTTTAACGGAAACAAAGCGTGAACCGCTACCTACGCTTTTCGGCAAAAATTTGTTTTTGCTTTTCAGACCTTAAATTCAGGTCAGAACTTGACAAATGATGGCTCGTTAGAAAGCTTACATATCATAGAACAATATCACATATAAAAATCCACAAAATATCTCGGTTCATTTTAACGGAAACAAAGCGTGAACCGCTACCTACGCTTTTCAGAAAAAATTGGTTTTTACTTTTCAGACCTTAAATTCAGGTCAGAACTGGACGAATGATGGTTCATTAGAAAGTTACATATCATAGAAAAAATATCACATATAAAAATCCACAAAATATTTCGGTTCATTTTAACGGAAACAAAGCGTGAACCGCTACCTACGCTTTTCGGCAAATATTGGTTTTTTCTTTTCAGACCTTAAATTCAGGTCAGAGATGGACGAATGATGGCTCATTAGAAAGCTTACAGATCATAGAACAATATCACATCTAAAAATCCACAAAATATTTCGGATCATTTTAACGGAAACAAAGCGTGAACCGCTACCTACGCTTTTCGGCAAAAATTGGTTTTTGCTTTTCAGACCTTAAATTTAGGTCAGAACTTGACAAAGGATGGCTCGTTAGAAAGCTTACAGATCATAGAACAATATCACATCTAAAAATCCACAAAATATTTCGGTTCAATTTAACGGAAACAAAGCGTGAACCGCTACCTACGCTTTTCGGCAAAAATTGGTTTTTGCTTTTCAGACCTTAAATTCAGTTCAGAACTTGACAAATGATGGCTCATTAGAAAGATTACATATCATAGAACAATATAACATATAAAAATCCACAAAATATCTCGATTCATTTTAACGGAAACAAAGCGTGAACCGCTACCTACGCTTTTCAGAAAAAATTGGTTTTTACTTTTCAGACCTTAAATTCAGGTCAGAACTGGACGAATGATGGTTCATTAGAAAGCTTACATATCATAGAACAATATCACATATAAAAATCCACAAAATATTTTGGTTCATTTTAACGGAAACAAAGCGTGAACCGCTACCTACGCTTTTCGGCAAATATTGGTTTTTGCTTTTCAGACCTTAAATTCAGGTCAGAGATGGACGAATGATGGCTCATTAGAAAGCTTACAGATCATAGAACAATATCACATCTAAAAATCCACAAAATATTTCGGTTCATTTTCGGCAAAAATTGGTTTTTGCTTTTCAGACCTTAAATTTAGGTCAGAACTTGACAAATGATGGCTCGTTAGAAAGCTTACAGATCATAGAACAATATCACATATAAAAATCCAAAAAATATTTCGGTTAATTTTAACGGAAACAAAGCGTGAACCGCTACCTACGCTTTTCGGAAAAAATTGGTTTTTGCTTTTCAGACCTTAAATTTAGGTCAGAACTTGACAAATGATGGCTCGTTAGAAAGCTTACAGATCATAGAACAATATCACATATAAAAATCCACAAAATATTTCGGTTCATTTTAACGGAAACAAAGCGTGAACCGCTACCTACGCTTTTCGGCAAAAATTGGTTTTTACTTTTCAGACCTTAAATTCAGGTCAGAACTGGACGAATGATGGTTCATTAGAAAGCTTACATATCATAGAACAATATCACATATAAAAATCAAAAAAATGTTTCGGTTAATTTTAACGGAAACAAAGCATGAACCGCTACCTACGCTTTTCGCCAAAAATTGGTTTTTGCTTTTCAGACCTTAAATTCAGGTCAGAACTTGATAAATGATGGCTCGTTATAAAGCTTACAGATCATAGAACAATATCACATATAAAAATCCACAAAATATTTCGGTTCATTTTAATGGAAACAAAGCGTGAACCGCTACCTACGCTTTTCGGAAAAAAATTGGTTCTTGCTTTTCAGACCTTAAATTCAGGTCAGAACTTGACAAATGATGGCTCGTTAGAAAGCTTACAGATCATAGAACAATATCACATATAAAAATCCACAAAATATTTCGGTTCATTTTAACGGAAACAAAGCGTGAACCGCTACCTACACTTTTCGGCAAATATTGGTTTTTTCTTTTCAGACCTTAAATTCAGGTCAGAGATGGACGAATGATGGCTCATTAGAAAGCTTACAGATCATAGAACAATATCACATCTAAAAATCCACAAAATATTTCGGATCATTTTAACGGAAACAAAGCGTGAACCGCTACCTACACTTTTCGGCAAATATTGGTTTTTGCTTTTCAGACCTTAAATTCAGGTCAGAGATGGACGAATGATGGCTCATTAGAAAGCTTACATATCATAGAACAATATCACATATAAAAATCCACAAAATATTTCGGTTCATTTTAACGGAAACAAAGCGTGAACCGCTACCTACGCTTTTCGGCAAAAATTGGTTTTTGCTTTTCAGACCTTAAATTCAGGTCAGAACTTGACAAATGATGGCTCGTTAGAAAGCTTACATATCATAGAACAATATCACATATAAAAATCCACAAAATATCTCGGTTCATTTTAACGGAAACAAAGCGTGAACCGCTACCTACGCTTTTCGGCAAAAATTGGTTTTTACTTTTCAGACCTTAAATTCAGGTCAGAACTGGACGAATGATGGTTCATTAGAAAGCTTACATATCATAGAACAATATCACATATAAAAATCAAAAAAATGTTTCGGTTAATTTTAACGGAAACAAAGCATGAACCGCTACCTACGCTTTTCGCCAAAAATTGGTTTTTGCTTTTCAGACCTTAAATTCAGGTCAGAACTTGATAAATGATGGCTCGTTATAAAGCTTACAGATCATAGAACAATATCACATATAAAAATCCACAAAATATTTCGTTTCATTTTAACGGAAACAAAGCGTGAACCGCTACCTACGCTTTTCGGCAAAAATTGGTTTTGTTTTTTTAGACCTTAAATTCAGGTCAGAATTGGACGAATGATGGCTCATTAGAAAGCTTACAGATCATAGAAAAATATCACATATAAAAATCCACAAAATATTTCGGTTCATTTTAACGGAAACAAAGCGTGAACCTCTACCTACGTTTTTCGGCATAAATTGGTTTTTGCTTTTCAGACCTTAAATTCAGGTCAGAACTTGACAAATGATGGCTCGTTAGAAAGCTTATAGATCATAGAACAATATCACATCTAAAAATCCACAAAATATTTCGGTAACGGAAACAAAGCGTGAACCGCTACCTACGCTTTTCGGCAAAAATTGGTTTTTGCTTTTCAGACCTTAAATTCAGGTCAGAACTGGACGAATGATGGTTCATTAGAAAGATTACAGATCATAGAACAATATCACATATAAAATCCAAAAAATATTTCGGTTAATTTTAACGGAAACAAAGCGTGAACCGCTACCTACGCTTTTCGGCAAAAATTGGTTTTTGCTTTTCAGACCTTATATTCAGGTCAGAACTGGACGAATGATGGTTCATTAGAAAGCTTACAGATCATAGAAAAATATCACATATAAAAAATCCACAAAATATTTCGGTTCATTTTAACGGAAACAAAGCGTGAACCGCTACCTACGCTTTTCGGCAAAAATTTGTTTTTGCTTTTCAGACCTTAAATTCAGGTCAGAACTTGACAAATGATGGCTCGTTATAAAGCTTACATATCATAGAACAATATCACATATAAAAATCCACAAAATATTTCGGTTCATTTTAACGGAAACAAAGCGTGAACCGCGCTACCTACGCTTTTCAGAAAAAATTGGTTTTTACTTTTCAGACCTTAAATTCAGGTCAGAACTGGACGAATGATGGTTCATTAGAAAGCTTACATATCATAGAACAATATCACATATAAAAATCCACAAAATATTTCGGTTCATTTTAACGGAAACAAAGCGTGAACCGCTACCTACGCTTTTCGGCAAATATTGGTTTTTGCTTTTCAGACCTTAAATTCAGGTCAGAGATGGACGAATGATGGCTCATTAGAAAGCATACAGATCATAGAACAATATCACATCTAAAAATCCACAAAATATTTTGGTTCATTTTAACGGAAACAAAGCGTGAACCGCTACCTACGCTTTTCGGCAAAAATTGGTTTTTGCTTTTCAGACCTTAAATTTAGTTCAGAACTTGACAAATGATGGCTCGTTAGAAAGCTTACAGATCATAGAACAATATCACATAAAAAAATCCACAAAATATTTAGGTTCATTTTAACGGAAACAAAGCGTGAACACCTACACTTTTCGGCAAAAATTGGTTTTTGCTTTTCAGACCTTAAATTCAGGTCAGAACTGGACGAATGATGGCTCATTAGAAAGCTTACAGATCATAGAACAATATCACATATAAAAATCCACAAAATATTTCGGTTCATTTTAATGGAAACAAAGCGTGAACCACTACCTACGCTTTTCGGCAAAAATTGGTTTTTGCTTTTCAGACCTTAAATTCAGGTCAGAACTTGACAAATGATGGCTCGTTAGAAAGCTTACAGATCATAGAACAATATCACATATAAAAATCCACAAAATATTTCGGTTCATTTTAACGGAAACAAAGCGTGAACCGCTACCTACGCTTTTCGGCAAAAATTGATTTTTGCTTTTCAGACCTTAAATTCAGGTCAGAACTGGACGAATGATGGCTCATTAGAAAGCTTACAGATCATAAAAAAAATATCACATCTAAAAATCCACAAAATATTTCGGTTCATTTTAACGGAAACAAAGCGTGAACCGCTACCTACGCTTTTCGGCAAAAATTGGTTTTTGCTTTTCAGACCTTAAATTCAGGTCATAACTGGACGAATGATGGCTCATTCGAAATCTTACAGATCATAGAACAATATCACATATAAAAATCCACAAAATATTTCGGTTCAATTTAACGGAAACAAAGCGTGAACCGCTACCTACGCTTTTCGGCAATAATTGGTTTTTGCTTGTCAGACCTTATATTCAGGTCAGAGATGTACGAATGATGGCTCATTAGAAAGCTTACAGATCATGGAACAATATCACATCTAAAAATCCACAAAATATTTCGGTTCATTTTAACGGAAACAAAGCGTGAACCGCTACCTACACTTTTCGGCAAATATTGGTTTTTGCTTTTCAGACCTTAAATTCAGGTCAGAGATGGACGAATGATGGCTCATTAGAAAGCTTACAGATCATCGAACAATATCACATATAAAAATCCACAAAATATTTTGGTTCATTTTAACGGAAACAAAGCGTGAACCGCTACCTACACTTTTCGGCAAAAATTGGTTTTTGCTTTTCAGACCTTAAATTCAGGTCAGAACTGGACGAATGATGGCTCATTAGAAAGCTTACAGATCATAGAACAATGTCACATATAAAAATCCACAAAATATTTCGGTTCATTTTAATGGAAACAAAGCGTGAACCGCTACCTACGCTTTTCGGCAAAAATTGGTTTTTGCTTTTCAGACCTTAAATTCAGGTCAGAACTGGACGAATGATGGCTCATTAGAAAGCTTACAGATCATAGAACAATATCATATATAAAAATCCACAAAATATTTCGGTTCATTTTAACGGAAACAAAGCGTGAACCGCTACCTACGCTTTTCGGCAAAAATTGGTTTTTGCTTTTCAGACCTTAAATTCAGGTCAGAACTGGACGAATGATGGCTCATTAGAAAGCTTACAGATCATAGAACAATATCACATATAAAAATCCACAAAATATTTCGGTTCATTTTAACGGAAACAAAGCGTGAACCGCTACCTACGCTTTTCGGCAAAAATTGGTTTTTGCTTTTCAGACTATAAATTCAGGTCAGAACTGGACGAATGATGGCTCATTAGAAAGCTTACAGATCATAGAACAATATCACATATAAAAATCCACAAAATATTTCGGTTCATTTTAACGGAAACAAAGCGTGAACCGCTACCTACGCTTTTCGGCAAAAATTGGTTTTTGCTTTTCAGACCTTAAATTCAGGTCATAACTGGACGAATGATGGCTCATTCGAAATCTTACAGATCATAGAACAATATCACATATAAAAATCCACAAAATATTTCGGTTCATTTTAACGGAAACAAAGCGTGAACCGCTACCTACGCTTTTCGGCAAAAATTGGTTTTTGCTTTTCAGACCTTATATTCAGGTCAGAACTGGACGAATGATGGTTCATTATAAAGCTTACAGATCATAGAACAATATCACATATAAAAATCCACAAAATATTTCGGTTCATTTTAACGGAAACAAAGCGTGAACCGCTACCTACGCTTTTCGGCAAAAATTGGTTTTTGCTTTTCAGACCTTAAATTCAGGTCAGAACTGGACGAATGATGGCTCATTAGAAAGCTTACAGATCATAGAACAATATCACATAAAAAAATCCACAAAATATTTCGGTTCATTTTAACGGAAACAAAGCGTGAACCGCTACCTACGCTTTTCGGCAAAAATTGGTTTTTGCTTTTCAGACCTTAAATTCAGGTCAGAACTGGACGAATGATGGCTCATTAGAAAGCTTACAGATCATAGAACAATATCACATATAAAAATCCACAAAATATTTCGGTTCATTTTAACGGAAACAAAGCGTGAACCGCTACCTACGCATTTCGGCAAAAATTGGTTTTTGCTTTTCAGACCTTAAATTCAGGTCCGAACTGGACGAATGATGGCTCATTAGAAAGCTTACAGATCATAGAAAAATATCACATATAAAAATCCACAAAATATTTCGGTTCATTTTAACGGAAACAAAGCGTGAACCGCTACCTACGCTTTTCGGCAAAAATTGGTTTTTGCTTTTCAGACCTTAAATTCAGGTCATAACTGGACGAATGATGGCTCATTAGAAAGCTTACATATCATAGAACAATATCACATATAAAAATCCACAAAATATTTCGGTTCATTTTAACGGAAACAAAGCGTGAACCGCTACCTACGCTTTTCGGAAAAAATTGGTTTTTGCTTTTCAGACCTTAAATTCAGGTCAGAACTTGACAAATGATGGCTCGTTAGAAAGCTTACAGATCATAGAACAATATCACATATAAAAATCCACAAAATATTTCGGTTCATTTTAACGGAAACAAAGCGTGAACCGCTACCTACACTTTTCGGCAAAAATTGGTGTTTGCTTTTCAGACCTTAAATTCAGGTCAGAACTGGACGAATGATGGCTCATTAGAAAGCTTACAGATCATAGAACAATATCACATATAAAAATCCACAAAATATTTCGGTTCAATTTAACGGAAACAAAGCGTGAACCGCTACCTACGCTTTTCGGCAAAAATTGGTTTTTGCTTTTCAGACCTTATATTCAGGTCAGAGATGGACGAATGATGGCTCATTAGAAAGCTTACAGATCATAGAACAATATCACATCTAAAAATCCACAAAATATTTCGGTTCATTTTAACGGAAACAAAGCGTGAACCGCTACCTACGCTTTTCGGCAAAAAATTGGTTTTTGCTTTTCAGACCTTAAATTCAGGTCAGAACTGGACGAATGATGGCTCATTAGAAAGCTTACAGATCATAAAAAAAATATCACATCTAAAAATCCACAAAATATTTCGGTTCATTTTAACGGAAACAAAGCGTGAACCGCTACCTACGCTTTTCGGCAAAAATTGGTTTTTGCTTTTCAGACCTTAAATTCAGGTCATAACTGGACGAATGATGGCTCATTCGAAATCTTACAGATCATAGAACAATATCACATATAAAAATCCACAAAATATTTCGGTTCAATTTAACGGAAACAAAGCGTGAACCGCTACCTACGCTTTTCGGCAATAATTGGTTTTTGCTTGTCAGACCTTATATTCAGGTCAGAGATGTACGAATGATGGCTCATTAGAAAGCTTACAGATCATGGAACAATATCACATCTAAAAATCCACAAAATATTTCGGTTCATTTTAACGGAAACAAAGCGTGAACCGCTACCTACACTTTTCGGCAAATATTGGTTTTTGCTTTTCAGACCTTAAATTCAGGTCAGAGATGGACGAATGATGGCTCATTAGAAAGCTTACAGATCATCGAACAATATCACATATAAAAATCCACAAAATATTTTGGTTCATTTTAACGGAAACAAAGCGTGAACCGCTACCTACACTTTTCGGCAAAAATTGGTTTTTGCTTTTCAGACCTTAAATTCAGGTCAGAACTGGACGAATGATGGCTCATTAGAAAGCTTACAGATCATAGAACAATGTCACATATAAAAATCCACAAAATATTTCGGTTCATTTTAATGGAAACAAAGCGTGAACCGCTACCTACGCTTTTCGGCAAAAATTGGTTTTTGCTTTTCAGACCTTAAATTCAGGTCAGAACTGGACGAATGATGGCTCATTAGAAAGCTTACAGATCATAGAACAATATCATATATAAAAATCCACAAAATATTTCGGTTCATTTTAACGGAAACAAAGCGTGAACCGCTACCTACGCTTTTCGGCAAAAATTGGTTTTTGCTTTTCAGACCTTAAATTCAGGTCAGAACTGGACGAATGATGGCTCATTAGAAAGCTTACAGATCATAGAACAATATCACATATAAAAATCCACAAAATATTTCGGTTCATTTTAACGGAAACAAAGCGTGAACCGCTACCTACGCTTTTCGGCAAAAATTGGTTTTTGCTTTTCAGACTATAAATTCAGGTCAGAACTGGACGAATGATGGCTCATTAGAAAGCTTACAGATCATAGAACAATATCACATATAAAAATCCACAAAATATTTCGGTTCATTTTAACGGAAACAAAGCGTGAACCGCTACCTACGCTTTTCGGCAAAAATTGGTTTTTGCTTTTCAGACCTTAAATTCAGGTCATAACTGGACGAATGATGGCTCATTCGAAATCTTACAGATCATAGAACAATATCACATATAAAAATCCACAAAATATTTCGGTTCATTTTAACGGAAACAAAGCGTGAACCGCTACCTACGCTTTTCGGCAAAAATTGGTTTTTGCTTTTCAGACCTTATATTCAGGTCAGAACTGGACGAATGATGGTTCATTATAAAGCTTACAGATCATAGAACAATATCACATATAAAAATCCACAAAATATTTCGGTTCATTTTAACGGAAACAAAGCGTGAACCGCTACCTACGCTTTTCGGCAAAAATTGGTTTTTGCTTTTCAGACCTTATATTCAGGTCAGAGATGGACGAATGATGGCTCATTAGAAATCTTACAGATCATAGAACAATATCACATCTAAAAATCCACAAAATATTTCGGTTCATTTTAACGGAAACAAAGCGTGAACCGCTACCTACACTTTTCGGCAAATATTGGTTTTTGCTTTTCAGACCTTAAATTCAGGTCAGAACTGGACGAATGATGGCTCATTAGAAAGCTTACAGATCATAGAAAAATATCACATATAAAAATCCACAAAATATTTCGGTTCATTTTAATGGAAACAAAGCGTGAACCACTACCTACGCTTTTCGGCAAAAATTGGTTTTTGCTTTTCAGACCTTAAATTCAGGTCAGAACTTGACAAATGATGGCTCGTTAGAAAGCTTACAGATCATAGAACAATATCACATATAAAAATCCACAAAATAAATCGGTTCATTTTAACGGAAACAAAGCGTGAACCGCTACCTACACTTTTCGGCAAATATTGGTTTTTGCTTTTCAGACCTTAAATTCAGGTCAGAGATGGACGAATGATGGCTCATTAGAAAACTTACAGATCATAGAACAATATCACATCTAAAAATCCACAAAATATTTCGGTTCATTTTAACGGAAACAAAGCGTGAACCGCTACCTACGCTTTTCGGCAAAAATTGGTTTTTGCTTTTCAGACCTTAAATTCAGGTCATAACTGGACGAATGATGGCTCATTCGAAATCTTACAGATCATAGAACAATATCACATATAAAAATACACAAAATATTTCGGTTCAATTTAACGGAAACAAAGCGTGAACCGCTACCTACGCTTTTCGGCAAAAATTGGTTTTTGCTTTTCAGACCTTATATTCAGGTCAGAACTGGACGAATGATGGTTCATTAGAAAGCTTACAGATCATAGAACAATATCACATATAAAAAATCCACAAAATATTTCGGTTCATTTTAACGGAAACAAAGCGTGAACCGCTACCTACGCTTTTCGAAAAAATTGGTTTTTGCTTTTCAGACCTTAAATTCAGGTCAGAACTTGACAAATGATGGCTCGTTAGAAAGCTTACAGATCATAGAACAATATCACATATAAAAATCCACAAAATATTTCGGTTCATTTTAACGGAAACAAAGCGTGAACCGCTACCTACACTTTTCGGCAAAAATTGGTTTTTGCTTTTCAGACCTTAAATTCAGGTCAGAACTGGACGAATGATGGCTCATTAGAAAGCTTACATATCATAGAACAATGTCACATATAAAAATCCACAAAATATTTCGGTTCATTTTAATGGAAACAAAGCGTGAACCGCTACCTACGCTTTTCGGCAAAAATTGGTTTTTGCTTTTCAGACCTTAAATTCAGGTCAGAACTGGACGAATGATGGATCATTAGAAAGCTTACAGATCATAGAAAAATATCACATATAAAAATCCACAAAATATTTCGGTTCATTTTAACGGAAACAAAGCGTGAACCGCTACCTACGCTTTTCGGCAAAAATTGGTTTTTGCTTTTCAGACCTTAAATTCAGGTCATAACTGGACGAATGATGGCTCATTCGAAATCTTACAGATCATAGAACAATATCACATATAAAAATCTACAAAATATTTCGGTTCAATTTAACAGAAACAAAGCGTGAACCGCTACCTACGCTTTTCGACAAAAATTGGTTTTTGCTTTTCAGACCTTAAATTCAGGTCAGAACTTGACAAATGATGGCTCGTTAGAAAGCTTACAGATCATAGAACAATATCACATATAAAAATCCACAAAATATTTCGGTTCATTTTAACGGAAACAAAGCGTGAACCGCTACCTACACTTTTCGGCAAATATTGGTTTTTGCTTTTCAGACCTTAAATTCAGGTCAGAGATGGACGAATGATGGCTCATTAGAAAACTTACAGATCATAGAACAATATCACATCTAAAAATCCACGAAATATTTCGGTTCATTTTAACGGAAACAAAGCGTGAACCGCTACCTACGCTTTTCGGCAAAAATTGGTTTTTGCTTTTCAGACCTTAAATTCAGGTCATAACTGGACGAATGATGGCTCATTCGAAATCTTACAGATCATAGAACAATATCACATATAAAAATCTACAAAATATTTCGGTTCAATTTAACAGAAACAAAGCGTGAACCGCTACCTACGCTTTTCGAAAAAATTGGTTTTTGCTTTTCAGACCTTAAATTCAGGTCAGAACTTGACAAATGATGGCTCGTTAGAAAGCTTACAGATCATAGAACAATATCACATATAAAAATCCACAAAATATTTCGGTTCATTTTAACGGAAACAAAGCGTGAACCGCTACCTACACTTTTCGGCAAAAATTGGTTTTTGCTTTTCAGACCTTAAATTCAGGTCAGAACTGGACGAATGATGGCTCATTAGAAAGCTTACAGATCATAGAACAATGTCACATATAAAAATCCACAAAATATTTCGGTTCATTTTAATGGAAACAAAGCGTGAACCGCTACCTACGCTTTTCGGCAAAAATTGGTTTTTGCTTTTCAGACCTTATATTCAGGTCAGAACTGGACGAATGATGGTTCATTAGAAAGCTTACAGATCATAGAACAATATCACATATAAAAAATCCACAAAATATTTCGGTTCATTTTAACGGAAACAAAGCGTGAACCGCTACCTACGCTTTTCGAAAAAATTGGTTTTTGCT
>NW_020650859.1:1418-47309 GCF_003573695.1 Papaver somniferum | reverse complement strand
CCTTAAATTCAGGTCAGAACTGGACGAATGATGGATCATTAGAAAGCTTACAGATCATAGAAAAATATCACATATAAAAATCCACAAAATATTTCGGTTCATTTTAACGGAAACAAAGCGTGAACCGCTACCTACGCTTTTCGGCAAAAATTGGTTTTTGCTTTTCAGACCTTAAATTTAGGTCAGAACTTGACAAATGATGGCTCGTTAGAAAGCTTACAGATCATAGAACAATATCACATATAAGAATCCACAAAATATTTCGGTTCATTTTAACGGAAACAAAGCGTGAACCGCTACCTACGCTTTTCGGCAAAAATTGGTTTTTGCTTTTCAGACCTTAAATTCAGGTCATAACTGGACGAATGATGGCTCATTCGAAATCTTACAGATCATAGAACAATATCACATATAAAAATCCACAAAATATTTCGGTTCATTTTAACGGAAACAAAGCGTGAACCGCTACCTACGCTTTTCGGCAAAAATTGGTTTTTGCTTTTCAGACCTTATATTCAGGTCAGAACTGGACGAATGATGGTTCATTATAAAGCTTACAGATCATAGAACAATATCACATATAAAAATCCACAAAATATTTCGGTTCATTTTAACGGAAACAAAGCGTGAACCGCTACCTACGCTTTTCGGCAAAAATTGGTTTTTGCTTTTCAGACCTTAAATTCAGGTCATAACTGGACGAATGATGGCTCATTTGAAATCTTACAGATCATAGAACAATATCACATATAAAAATCCACAAAATATTTCGGTTCAATTTAACGGAAACAAAGCGTGAACCGCTACCTACGCTTTTCGGCAAAAATTGGTTTTTGCTTTTCAGACCTTAAATTCAGGTCAGAACTGGACGAATGATGGCTCATTAGAAAGCTTACAGATCATAGAAAAATATCACATATAAAAATCCACAAAATATTTCGGTTCATTTTAATGGAAACAAAGCGTGAACCACACTACCTACGCTTTTCGGCAAAAATTGGTTTTTGCTTTTCAGACCTTAAATTCAGGTCAGAACTTGACAAATGATGGCTCGTTAGAAAGCTTACAGATCATAGAACAATATCACATATAAAAATCCACAAAATATTTCGGTTCATTTTAACGGAAACAAAGCGTGAACCGCTACCTACGCTTTTCGGCAAAAATTGGTTTTTGCTTTTCAGACCTTATATTCAGGTCAGAGATGGACGAATGATGGCTCATTAGAAATCTTACAGATCATAGAACAATATCACATCTAAAAATCCACAAAATATTTCGGTTCATTTTAACGGAAACAAAGCGTGAACCGCTACCTACACTTTTCGGCAAATATTGGTTTTTGCTTTTCAGACCTTAAATTCAGGTCAGAACTGGACGAATGATGGCTCATTAGAAAGCTTACAGATCATAGAAAAATATCACATATAAAAATCCACAAAATATTTCGGTTCATTTTAATGGAAACAAAGCGTGAACCACTACCTACGCTTTTCGGCAAAAATTGGTTTTTGCTTTTCAGACCTTAAATTCAGGTCAGAACTTGACAAATGATGGGTCGTTAGAAAGCTTACAGATCATAGAACAATATCACATATAAAAATCCACAAAATATTTCGGTTCATTTTAACGGAAACAAAGCGTGAACCGCTACCTACGCTTTTCGGCAAAAATTGGTTTTTGCTTTTCAGACCTTATATTCAGGTCAGAGATGGACGAATGATGGCTCATTAGAAATCTTACAGATCATAGAACAATATCACATCTAAAAATCCACAAAATATTTCGGTTCATTTTAACGGAAACAAAGCGTGAACCACTACCTACGCTTTTCGGCAAAAATTGGTTTTTGCTTTTCAGACTAGGTCAGAACTTGACAAATGATGGCTCGTTAGAAAGCTTACAGATCATAGAACAATATCACATATAAAAATCCACAAAATATTTCGGTTCATTTTAACGGAAACAAAGCGTGAACCGCTACCTACACTTTTCGGCAAATATTGGTTTTTGCTTTTCAGACCTTAAATTCAGGTCAGAGATGGACGAATGATGGCTCATTAGAAAACTTACAGTTCATAGAACAATATCACATCTAAAAATCCACAAAATATTTCGGTTCATTTTAACGGAAACAAAGCGTGAACCGCTACCTACGCTTTTCGGCAAATATTGGTTTTTGCTTTTCAGACCTTAAATTCAGGTCAGAGATGGACGAATGATGGCTCATTAGAAAACTTACAGTTCATAGAACAATATCACATCTAAAAATCCACAAAATATTTCGGTTCATTTTAACGGAAACAAAGCGTGAACCACTACCTACGCTTTTCGGCAAAAATTGGTTTTTGCTTTTCAGACCTTAAATTCAGGTCAGAACTTGACAAATGATGGCTCGTTAGAAAGCTTACAGATCATAGAACAATATCACATATAAAAATCCACAAAACATTTCGGTTCATTTTAACGGAAACAAAGCGTGAACCACTACCTACGCTTTTCGGCAAAAATTGGTTTTTGCTTTTCAGACCTTAAATTCAGGTCAGAACTTGACAAATGATGGCTCGTTAGAAAGCTTACAGATCATAGAACAATATCACATATAGAAATCCACAAAATATTTCGGTTCAATTTAACGGAAACAAAGCGTGAACCGCTACCTATACTTTTCGGCAAAAATTGGTTTTTGCTTTTCAGACCTTATATTCAGGTCAGAGATGGACGAATGATGGCTCATTAGAAAGCTTACAGATCATAGAACAATATCACATCTAAAAATCCACAAAATATTTCGGTTCATTTTAACGGAAACAAAGCGTGAACCGCTACCTACACTTTTCGGCAAATATTGGTTTTTGCTTTTCAGACCTTAAATTCAGGTCAGAGATGGACGAATGATGGCTCATTAGAAAGCTTACGGATCATAGAACAATATCACATCTAAAAATCCACAAAATATTTCGGTTCATTTTAACGGAAACAAAGCGTGAACCGCTACCTACGCCTTTCGGCAAAAATTGGTTTTTGCTTTTCAGACCTTAAATTCAGGTCATAACTGGACGAATGATGGCTCATTCGAAATCTTACAGATCATAGAACAATATCACATATAAAAATCCACAAAATATTTCGGTTCAATTTAACGGAAACAAAGCGTGAACCGCTACCTACGCTTTTCGGCAAAAATTGGTTTTTGCTTTTCAGACCTTATATTCAGGTCAGAGATGGACGAATGATGGCTCATTAGTAAGCTTACAGATCATAAAACAATATCAAATCTAAAAATCCACAAAATATTTCGGTTCATTTTAACGGAAACAAAGCGTGAACCGAAACCTACGCTTTTCGGCAAAAATTGGTTTTTGCTTTTCAGACCTTAAATTTAGGTCAGAACTTGACAAATGATGGCTCGTTAGAAAGCTTACAGATCATAGAACAATATCACATATAAAAATCCACAAAATATTTCGGTTCATTTTAACGGAAACAAAGCGTGAACCACCTACGCTTTTCGGCAAAAATTGGTTTTTGCTTTTCAGACCTTATATTCAGGTCAAAACTGGACGAATGATGGTTCATTAGAAAGCTTACAGA
Organism: Papaver somniferum; assembly: GCF_003573695.1. Lineage (NCBI taxonomy): Eukaryota > Viridiplantae > Streptophyta > Magnoliopsida > Ranunculales > Papaveraceae > Papaver > Papaver somniferum. Next base: position 43,715 of record NW_020650859.1, on the reverse strand, counting down.
TCATAGAACAATATCACATATAAAAATCCACAAAATATTTCGGTTCATTTTAACGGAAACAAAGCGTGAACCGCTACCTACGCTTTTCGGAAAAAATTGGTTTTTGCTTTTCAGACCTTAAATTTAGGTCAGAACTTGACAAATGATGGCTCGTTAGAAAGCTTAGTGATCATAGAACAATATCACATATAAAAATCCACAAAATATTTCGGTTCATTTTAACGGAAACAAAGCGTGAACCGCTACCTACGCTTTTCGGCAAAAATTGGTTTTTGCTTTTCAGACCTTAAATTCAAGTCATAACTGGACGAATGATGGCTCATTCGAAAGATTACAGATCATAGAACAATATCACATATAAAAATCCACAAAATATTTCGGTTCATTTTAACGGAAACAAAGCGTGAACCGCTACCTACGCTTTTCGGCAAAAATTGGTTTTTGCTTTTCAGACCTTATATTCAGGTCAGAACTGGACGAATGATGGTTCATTAGAAAGCTTACAGATCATAGAACAATATCACATATAAAAATCCACAAAATATTTCGGTTCATTTTAACGGAAACAAAGCGTGAACCGCTACCTACGTTTTTCGAAAAAAATTGGTTTTTGCTTTTCAGACCTTAAATTCAGGTCAGAACTTGACAAATGATGGCTCGTTAGAAAGCTTACAGATCATAGAACAATATCACATATAAAAATCCACAAAATATTTCGGTTCATTTTAACGGAAACAAAGCGTGAACCGCTACCTACACTTTTCGGCAAATATTGGTTTTTGCTTTTCAGACCTTAAATTCAGGTCAGAGATGGACGAATGATGGCTCATTAGAAAGCTTACATATCGTAGAACAATATTACATCTAAAAATCCACAAAATATTTTGGTTCATTTTAACGGAAACAAAGCGTGAACCGCTACCTACGCTTTTCGGCAAAAATTGGTTTTTGCTTTTCAGACCTTAAATTCAGGTCAGAATTGGACAACTGATGGCTTATTAGAACACTTACAGATCATAGAACAGTATCACATATAAAAATCCACAAAATATTTCGGTTCATTTTAACGGAAACAAAGCGTGAACCGCTACCTACGCTTTTCGGAAAAAATTGGTTTTTGCTTTTCAGACCTTAAATTTAGGTCAGAACTTGACAAATGATGGCTCGTTAGAAAGCTTACAGATCATAGAACAATATCACATATAAAAATCCACAAAATATTTCGGTTCATTTTAACGGAAACAAAGCGTGAACCGCTACCTACGCTTTTCGGCAAAAATTGGTTTTTGCTTTTCAGACCTTAAATTCAGGTCATAACTGGACGAATGATGGCTCATTCGAAAGCTTACAGATCATAGAACAATATCACATATAAAAATCCACAAAATATTTCGGTTCAATTTAACGGAAACAAAGCGTGAACCGCTACCTACGCTTTTCGGCAAAAATTGGTTTTTGCTTTTCAGACCTTATATTCAGGTCAGAACTGGACGAATGATGGCTCATTAGAAAGCTTACAGATCATAGAACAATATCACATCTAAAAATCCACAAAATATTTCGGTTCATTTTAACGGAAACAAAGCGTGAACCGCTACCTACACTTTTCGGCAAAAATTGGTTTTTGCTTTTCAGACCTTAAATTCAGGTCAGAACTGGACGAATGATGGCTCATTAGAAAGCTTACAGATCATAGAAAAATATCACATATAAAAATCCACAAAATATTTCGGTTCATTTTAATGGAAACAAAGCGTGAACCACACTACCTACGCTTTTCGGCAAAAATTGGTTTTTGCTTTTCAGACCTTAAATTCAGGTCAGAACTTGACAAATGATGGCTCGTTAGAAAGCTTACAGATCATAGAACAATATCACATATAAAAATCCACAAAATATTTCGGTTCATTTTAACGGAAACAAAGCGTGAACCGCTACCTACGCTTTTCGGCAAAAATTGGTTTTTGCTTTTCAGACCTTATATTCAGGTCAGAGATGGACGAATGATGGCTCATTAGAAATCTTACAGATCATAGAACAATATCACATCTAAAAATCCACAAAATATTTCGGTTCATTTTAACGGAAACAAAGCGTGAACCGCTACCTACACTTTTCGGCAAATATTGGTTTTTGCTTTTCAGACCTTAAATTCAGGTCAGAACTGGACGAATGATGGCTCATTAGAAAGCTTACAGATCATAGAAAAATATCACATATAAAAATCCACAAAATATTTCGGTTCATTTTAATGGAAACAAAGCGTGAACCACTACCTACGCTTTTCGGCAAAAATTGGTTTTTGCTTTTCAGACCTTAAATTCAGGTCAGAACTTGACAAATGATGGGTCGTTAGAAAGCTTACAGATCATAGAACAATATCACATATAAAAATCCACAAAATATTTCGGTTCATTTTAACGGAAACAAAGCGTGAACCGCTACCTACGCTTTTCGGCAAAAATTGGTTTTTGCTTTTCAGACCTTATATTCAGGTCAGAGATGGACGAATGATGGCTCATTAGAAATCTTACAGATCATAGAACAATATCACATCTAAAAATCCACAAAATATTTCGGTTCATTTTAACGGAAACAAAGCGTGAACCGCTACCTACGCTTTTCGGCAAAAATTGGTTTTTGCTTTTCAGACATTAAATTTAGGTCAGAACTTGACAAATGATGGCTCGTTAGAAAGCTTACAGATCATAGAACAATATCACATATAAAAATCCATAAAATGTTTCGGTTCATTTTAACGGAAACAAAGTGTGAACCGCTACCTACACTTTTCGGCAAAAATTGGTTTTTGCTTTTCAGACCTTAAATTCAGGTCAGAACTGGACGAATGATGGCTCATTAGAAAGCTTACAGATCATAGAAAAATATCACATATGAAAATCTACAAAATATTTCGGTTCATTTTAATGGAAACAAAGCGTGAACCACTACCTACGCTTTTCGGCAAAAATTGGTTTTTGCTTTTCAGACCTTAAATTCAGGTCAGAACTTGACAAATGATGGCTCGTTAGAAAGCTTACAGATCATAGAACAATATCACATATAAAAATCCACAAAATATTTCGGTTCATTTTAACGGAAACAAAGCGTGAACCGCTACCTACGCTTTTCGGCAAAAATTGGTTTTTGCTTTTCAGACCTTATATTCAGGTCATAACTGGATGAATGATGGCTCATTCGAAATCTTACAGATCATAGAACAATATCACATATAAAAATCCACAAAATATTTCAGTTCAATTCAACGGAAACAAAGCGTGAACCGCTACCTACGCTTTTCGGCAAAAATTGGTTTTTGCTTGTCAGACCTTATATTCATGTCAGAGATGGACGAATGATGGCTCATTAGAAAGCTTACAGATCATAGAACAATATCACATCTAAAAATCCACAAAATATTTCGGTTCATTTTAACGGAAACAAAGCGTGAACCGCTACCTACACTTTTCGGCAAATATTGGTTTTTGCTTTTCAGACCTTAAATTCAGGTCAGATATGGACGAATGATGGCTCATTAGAAATCTTACAGATCATAGAACAATATCACATCTAAAAATCCACAAAATATTTCGGTTCATTTTAACGGAAACAAAGCGTGAACCGCTACCTACGCTTTTCGGCAAAAAATTGGTTTTTGCTTTTCAGACCTTAAATTCAGGTCAGAACTGGACGAATGATGGCTCATTAGAAAGCTTACAGATCATAAAAAAAATATCACATCTAAAAATCCACAAAATATTTCGGTTCATTTTAACGGAAACAAAGCGTGAACCACTACCTACGCTTTTCGGCAAAAATTGGTTTTTGCTTTTCAGACCTTAAATTCAGGTCATAACTGGATGAATGATGGCTCATTCGAAATCTTACAGATCATAGAACAATATCACATATAAAAATCCACAAAATATTTCAGTTCAATTTAACGGAAACAAAGCGTGAACCGCTACCTACGCTTTTCGGCAAAAATTGGTTTTTGCTTGTCAGACCTTATATTCATGTCAGATATGGACGAATGATGGCTCATTAGAAAGCTTACAGATCATAGAACAATATCACATCTAAAAATCCACAAAATATTTCGGTTCATTTTAACGGAAACAAAGCGTGAACCGCTACCTACGCCTTTCGGCAAAAATTGGTTTTTGCTTTTCAGACCTTAAATTCAGGTCAGAACTGGACGAATGATGGCTCATTAGAAAGCTTACAGATCATAGAAAAATATCACATATAAAAATCCACAAAATATTTCGGTTCATTTTAATGGAAACAAAGCGTGAACCACTACCTACGCTTTTCGGCAAAAATTGGTTTTTGCTTTTCAGACCTTAAATTCAGGTCAGAACTTGACAAATGATGGCTCGTTAGAAAGCTTACAGATCATAGAACAATATCACATATAAAAATCCACAAAATATTTCGGTTCATTTTAACGGAAACAAAGCGTGAACCGCTACCTACGCTTTTCGGCATAAATTGGTTTTTGCTTTTCAGACCTTAAATTCAGGTCAGAACTTGACAAATGATGGCTCGTTAGAAAGCTTATAGATCATAGAACAATATCACATCTAAAAATCCACAAAATATTTCGGTAACGAAAACAAAGCGTGAACCGCTACCTACGCTTTTCGACAAAAATTGGTTTTTGCTTTTCAGACCTTAAATTCAGGTCAGAACTGGACGAATGATGGTTCATTAGAAAGATTACAGATCATAGAACAATATCACATATAAAAATCCAAAAAATATTTCGGTTAATTTTAACGGAAACAAAGCGTGAACCACTACCTACGCTTTTCGGCAAAAATTGGTTTTTGCTTTTCAGACCTTAAATTTAGGTCAGAACTTGACAAATGATGGCTCGTTAGAAAGCTTACAGATCATAGAACAATATCACATATAAAAATCCACAAAATATTTCGGTTCATTTTAACGGAAACAAAGCGTGAACCGCTACCTACGCTTTTCGGCAAAAATTGGTTTTTGCTTTTCAGACCTTAAATTCAGGTCAGAACTGGACGAATGATGGATCATTTGAAAGCTTACAGATCATAGAACAATATCACATATAAAAATCCACAAAATATTTTCGGTTCATTTTAACGGAAACAAAGCGTGAACCGCTACCTACGCTTTTCGGCATAAATTGCTTTTTGCTTTTCAGACCTTAAATTCAGGTCAGAACTGGACAAATGACGGCTCGTTAGAAAGCTTATAGATCATAGACCAATATCACATCTAAAAATCCACAAAATATTTCGGTAACGGAAACAAAGCGTGAACAGCTACCTACGCTTTTCGGCAAAAATTGGTTTTTGCTTTTCAGACGTTATATTCAGGTCAGAACTGGATGAATGATGGCTCGTTAGAAAGCTTACAGATCATAGAAAAATATCACATATAAAAATCAACAAAATATTTTGGTTCATTTTAACGGAAACAAAGCGTGAACCGCTACCTACGTTTTTCGGCAAAAATTGGTTTTTGCTTTTCAGACCTTAAATTCAGGTAAGAACTGGACGAATGATGGCTCGTTAGAAAGCTTACAGATCATAGAACAATATCACATATAAAAATCCACAAAATATTTCGGTTCATTTTAACGGAAACAAAGCGTGAACCGTTACCTACGCTTTTCGGCAAAAATTGGTTTTTGCTTTTCAGACCTTAAATTCAAGTCAGAACTGGACGAATGATGGCTCATTAGAAATCTTACAGATCATAGAACAATATCACATATAAAAATCCACAAAATATTTCGGTTCTTTTTAACGGAAACAAAGCGTGAACCGCTACTTACGCTTTTCTGCAAAAATTGGTTTTGCTTTTCAGACCTTAATTCAGGTCAGAAATGGGCGAATGATGGCTCGTTAGAAAGCTTACAGATCATGGAACAATATCACATATAAAAATCCACAAAATATTTCGGTTCATTTTAACGGAAACAAAGCTTTTCGGCAAAAATTTGTTTTTGCTTTTCAGACCTTAAACTCAGGTCAGAACTTGACAAATGATGGCTCGTTAGAAAGCTTACAGATCATAGAACAATATCACATATAAAAATCCACAAAATATCTCGGTTCATTTTAACGGAAACAAAGCGTGAACCGCTACCTACGCTTTTCGGCAAAAAATGGTTTTTACTTTTCAGACCTTAAATTCAGGTCAGAACTGGACGAAAGATGGTTCATTAGAAAGATTACATATCATAGAACAATATCATATATAAAAATCCAAAAAATGTTTCGGTTAATTTTAACGGAAACAAAGCATGAACCGCTACCTACGCTTTTCGGCAAAAAATGGTTTTTACTTTTCAGACCTTAAATTCAGGTCAGAACTGGACGAATGATGGTTCATTAGAAAGATTACATATCATAGAACAATATCATATATAAAAATCCAAAAAATGTTTCGGTTAATTTTAACGGAAACAAAGCGTGAACCGCTACCTACGCTTTTCGGCAAAAATTGGTTTTTGCTTTTCAGACCTTTAATTCAGGTCAGAACTGGACGAATGATGGTTCATTAGAAAGATTACAGATCATAGAACAATATCACATATAAAAATCCAAAAAATATTGCGGTTAATTTTAACGGAAACAAAGCGTGAACCGCTACCTACGCTTTTCGGCAAAAATTGGTTTTTGCTTTTCAGACCTTAAATTCAGGTCAGAACTTGACAAATGATGGCTCGTTAGAAAGCTTACAGATCATAGAACAATATCACATATAAAAATCCACAAAATATTTCGGTTCATTTTAACGGAAACAAAGCGTGGACCGCTACCTACGCTTTTCGGCATAAATTGGTTTTTGCTTTTCAGACCTTAAATTCAGGTCAGAACTGGACAAATGATGGCTCGTTAGAAAGCTTATAGATCATAGACCAATATCACATCTAAAAATGCACAAAATATTTCGGTAACGGAAACAAAGCGTGAACCGCTACAAACGCTTTTTGGCCAAAATTGGTTTTTGCTTTTCAGACCTTAAATTCAGGTCATAACTGGACGAATGATGGCTAATTAGAAAGCTTACAGATCATAGAAAAATATCACATATAAAAATCAACAAAATACTTCGGTTCATTTTAACGGAAACAAAGCGTGAACCGCTACCTACGCTTTTCGGAAAAAAATGATTTTTGCTTTTCAGACCTTAAATTCAGGTCAGAACTGGACGAATGATGGTTCATTAGAAACCTTACAGATCATAGAATAGTATCACATATAAAAATCCAAAAAATGTTTCGGTTCATTTTAACGGAAACAAAGCGTGAACCGCTACCTACGCTTTTCGGCAAAAATTGGTTTTTGCTTTTCAGACCTTAAATTCAGGTCAGAACTTGACAAATGATGGCTCGTTAGAAAGCTTACAGATCATAGAACAATATCACATATAAAAATACACAAAATATCTCGGTTCATTTTAACGGAAACAAAGCGTGAACCGCTACCTACGCTTTTCGACAATAATTGGTTTTTGCTTTTCAGACATTAAATTCTGGTCAGAACTGGACGAATGATGGTTCGTTAGAAAGCTTACATATCATAGAACAATATCACATATAAAAATCTACAAAATATTTCGGTTCATTTTAACGGAAACAAAGCGTGAACCGCTACCTACGCTTTTCGCCAAAAATTGGTTTTTGCTTTTCAGACCTTAAATTCAGGTCAGAACTGGACGAATGATGGTTCATTAGAAAGCTTACAGATCATAGAACAATATCACATATAAAAATCCACAAAATATTTCGGTTCATTTTAACGGAAACAAAGCGTGAACCGCTACCTACGCTTTTCGGCAAAAATTGGTTTTTGCTTTTCAGACCTTAAATTCAGGTCAGAACTTGACAAATGATGGCTCGTTAGAAAGCTTACAGATCATAGAACAATCTCATATATAAAAATCCACAAAATATTTCGGTTCATTTTAACGGAAACAAAGCGTGAACCGCTACCTACACTTTTCGGCAAAAATTGGTTTTTGCTTTTCAGACCTTAAATTCAGGTCAGAACTGGACGAATGATGGCTCATTAGAAAGCTTACAGATCATAGAACAATGTCACATATAAAAATCCACAAAATATTTCGGTTCATTTTAATGGAAACAAAGCGTGAACCGCTACCTACGCTTTTCGGCAAAAATTGGTTTTTGCTTTTCAGACCTTAAATTCAGGTCAGAACTGGACGAATGATGGCTCATTAGAAAGCTTACAGATCATAGAACAATATCATATATAAAAATCCACAAAATATTTCGGTTCATTTTAACGGAAACAAAGCGTGAACCGCTACCTACGCTTTTCGGCAAAAATTGGTTTTTGCTTTTCAGACCTTAAATTCAGGTCAGAACTGGACGAATGATGGCTCATTAGAAAGCTTACAGATCATAGAACAATATCACATATAAAAATCCACAAAATATTTCGGTTCATTTTAACGGAAACAAAGCGTGAACCGCTACCTACGCTTTTCGGCAAAAATTGGTTTTTGCTTTTCAGACTATAAATTCAGGTCAGAACTGGACGAATGATGGCTCATTAGAAAGCTTACAGATCATAGAACAATATCACATATAAAAATCCACAAAATATTTCGGTTCATTTTAACGGAAACAAAGCGTGAACCGCTACCTACGCTTTTCGGCAAAAATTGGTTTTTGCTTTTCAGACCTTAAATTCAGGTCATAACTGGACGAATGATGGCTCATTCGAAATCTTACAGATCATAGAACAATATCACATATAAAAATCCACAAAATATTTCGGTTCATTTTAACGGAAACAAAGCGTGAACCGCTACCTACGCTTTTCGGCAAAAATTGGTTTTTGCTTTTCAGACCTTATATTCAGGTCAGAACTGGACGAATGATGGTTCATTATAAAGCTTACAGATCATAGAACAATATCACATATAAAAATCCACAAAATATTTCGGTTCATTTTAACGGAAACAAAGCGTGAACCGCTACCTACGCTTTTCGGCAAAAATTGGTTTTTGCTTTTCAGACCTTAAATTCAGGTCACAGATGGACGAATAATGGCTCATTAGAAAGCTTACATATCATAGAACAATATCACATCTAAAAATCCACAAAATATTTTGGTTCATTTTAACGGAAACAAAGCGTGAACCGCTACCTACGCTTTTCGGCAAAAATTGGTTTTTGCTTTTCAGACCTTAAATTCAGGTCAGAATTGGACAACTGATGGCTTATTAGAACACTTACAGATCATAGAACAGTATCACATATAAAAATCCACAAAATATTTCGGTTCATTTTAACGGAAACAAAGCGTGAACCGCTACCTATGCTTTTCGGCAAAAATTGGTTTTTGCTTTTTAGACCTTAAATTCAGGTCAAAACTGGACAAATGATGGCTCATTATAAACCTTACAGATACTAGAACAGTATCACATATAAAAACCCAAAAAATATTTCGGTTTATTTTAACGGAAACAAAGCGTGAACCGCTACCTAGGCTTTTCGGCAAAAATTGGTTTTTGCTTTTTAGACCTTAAATTCAGATCATAACTTGACAAATGATGGCTCATTAGAAAGCTTACAGATCATATAACAATATCACATATAAAAATCAACAAAATATTTCAGTTCATTTTAACGGATACAAAGCGTGAACCTCTACCTACGCTTTTCGGCAAAAATTGGTTTTTGTTTTTTAGACCTTAAATTCAGGTCAGAATTGGACAACTGATGGCTCATTAGAACACTTACAGATCATAGAACAGTATCACATATAAAAATCCACAAAATATTTCGGTTCATTTTAACGGAAACAAAGCGTGAACCGCTACCTACGCTTTTCGGCAAAAATTGGTTTTTGCTTTTTAGACCTTAAATTCAGGTCAAAACTGGACAAATGATGGCTCATTATAAACCTTACAGATACTAGAACAGTATCACATATAAAAACCCAAAAAATATTTCGGTTTATTTTAACGGAAACAAAGCGTGAACCGCTACCTAGGCTTTTCGGCAAAAATTGGTTTTTGCTTTTTAGACCTTAAATTCAGGTCAGAATTGGACAACTGATGGCTTATTAGAACACTTACAGATCATAGAACAGTATCACATATAAAAATCCACAAAATATTTCGGTTCATTTTAACGGAAACAAAGCGTGAACCGCTACCTACGCTTTTCGGCAAAAATTGGTTTTTGCTTTTTAGACCTTAAATTCAGGTCAAAACTGGACAAATGATGGCTCATTATAAACCTTACAGATACTAGAACAGTATCACATATAAAAACCCAAAAAATATTTCGGTTTATTTTAACGGAAACAAAGCGTGAACCGCTACCTACGCTTTTCGGCATAAATTGGTTTTTGCTTTTCAGACCTTAAATTCAGGTCAGAACTTGACAAATGATGGCTCATCAGAAAGCTTACAGATCATAGAACAATATCACATATAAAAATCCACAAAATATTTCGGTTTATTTTAACGGAAACAAAGCGTGAACCGCTACCTACGCTTTTCGGAAAAAATTGGTTTTTGCTTTTCAGACCTTAAATTTAGGTCAGAACTTGACAAATGATGGCTAGTTAGAAAGCTTACAGATCATAGAACAATATCACATATAAAAATCCACAAAATATTTCGGTTCATTTTAACGGAAACAAAGCGTGAACCGCTACCTACGCTTTTCGGCAAAAATTGGTTTTTGCTTTTCAGACCTTAAATTTAGGTCAGAACTTGACAAATGATGGCTCGTTAGAAAGCTTACAGATCATAGAACAATATCACATATAAAAATCCACAAAATATTTCGGTTCATTTTAACGGAAACAAAGCGTGAACCGACCTACACTTTTCGGCAAATATTGGTTTTTGCTTTTCAGACCTTAAATTCAGGTCAGAACTGGACGAATGATGGCTCATTAGAAAGCTTACAGATCATAGAACAATATCATATATAAAAGTCCACAAAATATTTTGGTTCATTTTAATGGAAACAAAGCGTGAACCGCTACCTACGCTTTTCGGCAAAAATTGGTTTTTTGCTTTTCAGACCTTAAATTCAGGTCAGAATTGGACAACTGATGGCTTATTAGAACACTTACAGATCATAGAACAGTATCACATATAAAAATCCACAAAATATTTCGGTTCATTTTAACGGAAACAAAGCGTGAACCGCTACCTACGCTTTTCGGCAAAAATTGGTTTTTGCTTTTTAGACCTTAAATTCAGGTCAAAACTGGACAAATGATGGCTCATTATAAACCTTACAGATACTAGAACAGTATCACATATAAAAACCCAAAAAATATTTCGGTTTATTTTAACGGAAACAAAGCGTGAACCGCTACCTACGCTTTTCGGCATAAATTGGTTTTTGCTCTTCAGACCTTAAATTCAGGTCAAAACTTGACAAATGATGGCTCATCAGAAAGCTTACAGATCATAGAACAATATCACATATAAAAATCCACAAAATATTTCGGTTTATTTTAACGGAAACAAAGCGTGAACCGCTACCTACACTTTTCGGCAAAAATTGGTTTTTGCTTTTCAGACCTTAAATTCAGGTCAGAACTGGACGAATGATGGCTCGTTAGAAATCTTACAGATCATAGAACAATATCACATATAAAAATCCACAAAATATTTCGGTTCATTTTAACGGAAACAAAGCGTGAACCGCTACCTACGCTTTTCGGCAAAAATTGGTTTTTGCTTTTCAGACCTTAAATTCAGGTCAGAACTGGACGAATGATGGCTCATTAGAAAGCTTACAGATCATAAAAAAAATATCACATCTAAAAATCCACAAAATATTTCGGTTCATTTTAACGGAAACAAAGCGTGAACCGCTACCTACGCTTTTCGGCAAAAATTGGTTTTTGCTTTTCAGACCTTAAATTCAGGTCATAACTGGACGAATGATGGCTCATTCGAAATCTTACAGATCATAGAACAATATCACATATAAAAATCCACAAAATATTTCGGTTCAATTTAACGGAAACAAAGCGTGAACCGCTACCTACGCTTTTCGGCAATAATTGGTTTTTGCTTGTCAGACCTTATATTCAGGTCAGAACTTGACAAATGATGGCTCGTTAGAAAGCTTACAGATCATAGAACAATATCACATATAAAAATCCACAAAATATTTCGGTTCATTTTAACGGAAACAAAGCGTGAACCGCTACCTACGCTTTTCGGCAAAAATTGGTTTTTGCTTTTCAGACCTTATATTCAGGTCAGAGATAGACGAATGATGGCTCATTAGAAAGCTTACAGATCATAGAACAATATCACATCTAAAAATCCACAAAAATTTTTCGAATGAGCCATCATTCGTCCAGTTATGACCTGAATTTAAGGTCTGAAAAGCAAAAACCAATTTTTGCCGAAAAGCGTAGGTAGCGGTTCACGCTTTGTTTCCGTTAAAATGAACCGAAATATTTTGTGGATTTTTATATGTGATATTGTTCTATGATCTGTAAGCTTTCTAACGAGCCATCATTTGTCAAGTTCTGACCTAAATTTAAGGTCTGAAAAGCAAAAACCAATTTTTTCCGAAAAGCGTAGGTAGCGGTTCACGTTTTGTTTCCGTTAAAATGAACCAAAATATATTGTGGATTTTTAGATGTGATATTGTTCTATGATATGTAAGCTTTCTAACGAGCCATCATTCGTCCATCTCTGACCTGAATTTAAGGTCTGAAAAGCAAAAACCAATATTTGCCGAAAAGTGTAGGTAGCGGTTCACGCTTTGTTTCCGTTAAAATGAACCGAAATATTTTGTGGATTTTTATATGTGATATTGTTCTATGATCTGTAAGATTTCTAACGAGCCATCATTTGTCAAGTTCTGACCTGAATTTAAGGTCTGAAAAGCAAAAACCAATTTTTTTCGAAAAACGTAGGTAGCGGTTCACGCTTTGTTTCCGTTAAAATGAACCGAAATATTTTGTGGATTTTTATATGTGATATTGTTCTATGATCTGTAAGCTTTCTAATGAACCATCATTCGTCCAGTTTTGACCTGAATATAAGGTCTGAAAAGCAAAAACCAATTTTTGCCGAAAAGCGTAGGTGGTTCACGCTTTGTTTCCGTTAAAATGAACCGAAATATTTTGTGGATTTTTATATGTGATATTGTTCTATGATCTGTAAGCTTTCTAACGAGCCATCATTTGTCAAGTTCTGACCTAAATTTAAGGTCTGAAAAGCAAAAACCAATTTTTGCCGAAAAGCGTAGGTAGCGGTTCACGCTTTGTTTCCGTTAAAATAAACCGAAATATTTTGTGGATTTTTATATGTGATATTGTTCTATGATCTGTAAGCTTTCTGATGAGCCATCATTTGTCAAGTTCTGACCTGAATTTAAGGTCTGAAAAGCAAAAACCAATTTATGCCGAAAAGCGTAGGTAGCGGTTCACGCTTTGTTTCCGTTAAAATAAACCGAAATATTTTTTGGGTTTTTATATGTGATACTGTTCTAGTATCTGTAAGGTTTATAATGAGCCATCATTTGTCCAGTTTTGACCTGAATTTAAGGTCTGAAAAGCAAAAAACCAATTTTTGCCGAAAAGCGTAGGTAGCGGTTCACGCTTTGTTTCCATTAAAATGAACCAAAATATTTTGTGGACTTTTATATATGATATTGTTCTATGATCTGTAAGCTTTCTAATGAGCCATCATTCGTCCAGTTCTGACCTGAATTTAAGGTCTGAAAAGCAAAAACCAATATTTGCCGAAAAGTGTAGGTCGGTTCACGCTTTGTTTCCGTTAAAATGAACCGAAATATTTTGTGGATTTTTATATGTGATATTTTTCTATGATCTGTAAGCTTTCTAACGAGCCATCATTTGTCAAGTTCTGACCTAAATTTAAGGTCTGAAAAGCAAAAACCAATTTTTGCCGAAAAGCGTAGGTAGCGGTTCACGCTTTGTTTCCGTTAAAATGAACCGAAATATTTTGTGGATTTTTAGATGTGATATTTTTTATGATCTGTAAGCTTTCTAATGAGCCATCATTCGTCCATCTCTGACCTGAATTTAAGGTCTGAAAAGAAAAAACCAATATTTGCTGAAAAGTGTAGGTAGCGGTTCATGCTTTGTTTCTGTTAAAATGAACCGAAATATTTTGTGGATTTTCATATGTGATATTGTTCTATGATCTGTAAGCTTTCTAACGAGCCATCATTTGTCAAGTTCTGACCTGAATTTAAGGTATGAAAAGCAAAAAACCAATTTTTTTCGAAAAGCGTAGGTAACGGTTCACGCTTTGTTTCCGTTAAAATGAACCGAAATATTTTGTGGATTTTTAGATGTGATATTGTTCTATGATATGTAAGCTTTCTAATGAGCCATCATTCGTCCATCTCTGACCTGAATTTAAGGTCTGAAAAGCAAAAACCAATATTTGCCGAAAAGTGTAGGTAACGGTTCACGCTTTGTTTCCGTTAAAATGAACCGAAATATTTTGTGGATTTTTATATGTGATATTGTTCTATGATCTGTAAGCTTTCTAACGAGCCATCATTTGTCAAGTTCTGACCTAAATTTAAGGTCTGAAAAGCAAAAACCAATTTTTGCCGAAAAGCGTAGGTAGCGGTTCACGCTTTGTTTCCGTTAAAATGAACCGAAATATTTTGTGGATTTTCATATGTGATATTTTTTTATGATCTGTAAGCTTTCTAATGAGCCATCATTCGTCCAGTTCTGACCTGAATTTAAGGTCTGAAAAGCAAAAACCAATTTTTGCCGAAAAGTGTAGGTAGCGGTTCACGCTTTGTTTCCGTTAAAATGAACCAAAATATTTTGTGGATTTTTATATGTGATATTGTTCGATGATCTGTAAGCTTTCTAATGAGCCATCATTCGTCCATCTCTGACCTGAATTTAAGGTCTGAAAAGCAAAAACCAATATTTGCCGAAAAGTGTAGGTAGCGGTTCACGCTTTGTTTCCGTTAAAATGAACCGAAATATTTTGTGGATTTTTAGATGTGATATTGTTCCATGATCTGTAAGCTTTCTAATGAGCCATCATTCGTACATCTCTGACCTGAATATAAGGTCTGACAAGCAAAAACCAATTATTGCCGAAAAGCGTAGGTAGCGGTTCACGCTTTGTTTCCGTTAAATTGAACCGAAATATTTTGTGGATTTTTATATGTGATATTGTTCTATGATCTGTAAGATTTCGAATGAGCCATCATTCGTCCAGTTATGACCTGAATTTAAGGTCTGAAAAGCAAAAACCAATTTTTGCCGAAAAGCGTAGGTAGCGGTTCACGCTTTGTTTCCGTTAAAATGAACCGAAATATTTTGTGGATTTTTAGATGTGATATTTTTTTTATGATCTGTAAGCTTTCTAATGAGCCATCATTCGTCCAGTTCTGACCTGAATTTAAGGTCTGAAAAGCAAAAACCAATTTTTGCCGAAAAGCGTAGGTAGTGGTTCACGCTTTGTTTCCATTAAAATGAACCGAAATATTTTGTGGATTTTTATATGTGATATTTTTCTATGATCTGTAAGCTTTCTAATGAGCCATCATTCGTCCAGTTCTGACCTGAATTTAAGGTCTGAAAAGCAAAAACCAATATTTGCCGAAAAGTGTAGGTAGCGGTTCACGCTTTGTTTCCGTTAAAATGAACCGAAATATTTTGTGGATTTTTAGATGTGATATTGTTCTATGATCTGTAAGCTTTCTAATGAGCCATCATTCGTCTATCTCTGACCTGAATATAAGGTCTGAAAAGCAAAAACCAATTTTTGCCGAAAAGCGTAGGTAGCGGTTCACGCTTTGTTTCCGTTAAATTGAACCGAAATATTTTGTGGATTTTTATATGTGATATTGTTCTATGATCTGTAAGATTTCTAATGAGCCATCATTCGTCCAGTTATGACCTGAATTTAAGGTCTGAAAAGCAAAAACCAATTTTTGCCGAAAAGCGTAGGTAGCGGTTCACGCTTTGTTTCCGTTAAAATGAACCGAAATATTTTGTGGATTTTTAGATGTGATATTGTTCTATGATCTGTAAGCTTTCTAACGAGCCATCATTTGTCAAGTTCTGACCTAAATTTAAGGTCTGAAAAGCAAAAACCAATTTTTGCCGAAAAGCGTAGGTAGCGGTTCACGCTTTGTTTCCGTTAAAATGAACCGAAATATTTTGTGGATTTTTATATGTGATATTGTTCTATGATCTGTAAGATTTCTAATGAGCCATCATTCGTCCATCTCTGACCTGAATATAAGGTCTGAAAAGCAAAAACCAATTTTTGCCGAAAAGCGTAGGTAGCGGTTCACGCTTTGTTTCCGTTAAAATGAACCGAAATATTTTGTGGATTTTTATATGTGATATTGTTCTATGATCTGTAAGATTTCTAATGAGCCATCATTCGTCCAGTTATGACCTGAATTTAAGGTCTGAAAAGCAAAAACCAATTTTTGCCGAAAAGCGTAGGTAGCGGTTCACGCTTTGTTTCCGTTAAAATGAACCGAAATATTTTGTGGATTTTTATATGTGATACTGTTCTATGATCTGTAAGTGTTCTAATGAGCCATCAGTTGTCCAATTCTGACATGAATTTAAGGTCTAAAAAACAAAAACCAATTTTTGCCGAAAAGCGTAGGTAGCGGTTCACGCTTTGTTTCCGTTAAAATAAACCGAAATATTTTTTGGGTTTTTATATGTGATACTGTTCTAGTATCTGTAAGGTTTATAATGAGCCATCATTTGTCCAGTTTTGACCTGAATTTAAGGTCTAAAAAGCAAAAACCAATTTTTGCCGAAAAGCGTAGGTAGCGGTTCACGCTTTGTTTCCGTTAAAATGAACCGAAATATTTTGTGGATTTTTATATGTGATACTGTTCTATGATCTGTAAGTGTTCTAATAAGCCATCAGTTGTCCAATTCTGACCTGAATTTAAGGTCTAAAAAGCAAAAACCAATTTTTGCCGAAAAGCCTAGGTAGCGGTTCACGCTTTGTTTCCGTTAAAATAAACCGAAATATTTTTTGGGTTTTTATATGTGATACTGTTCTAGTATCTGTAAGGTTTATAATGAGCCATCATTTGTCCAGTTTTGACCTGAATTTAAGGTCTAAAAAGCAAAAACCAATTTTTGCCGAAAAGCGTAGGTAGCGGTTCACGCTTTGTTTCCGTTAAAATGAACCGAAATATTTTGTGGATTTTTATATGTGATACTGTTCTATGATCTGTAAGTGTTCTAATGAGCCATCAGTTGTCCAATTCTGACCTGAATTTAAGGTCTAAAAAACAAAAACCAATTTTTGCCGAAAAGCGTAGGTAGAGGTTCACGCTTTGTATCCGTTAAAATGAACTGAAATATTTTGTTGATTTTTATATGTGATATTGTTATATGATCTGTAAGCTTTCTAATGAGCCATCATTTGTCAAGTTATGATCTGAATTTAAGGTCTAAAAAGCAAAAACCAATTTTTGCCGAAAAGCCTAGGTAGCGGTTCACGCTTTGTTTCCGTTAAAATAAACCGAAATATTTTTTGGGTTTTTATATGTGATACTGTTCTAGTATCTGTAAGGTTTATAATGAGCCATCATTTGTCCAGTTTTGACCTGAATTTAAGGTCTAAAAAGCAAAAACCAATTTTTGCCGAAAAGCATAGGTAGCGGTTCACGCTTTGTTTCCGTTAAAATGAACCGAAATATTTTGTGGATTTTTATATGTGATACTGTTCTATGATCTGTAAGTGTTCTAATAAGCCATCAGTTGTCCAATTCTGACCTGAATTTAAGGTCTGAAAAGCAAAAACCAATTTTTGCCGAAAAGCGTAGGTAGCGGTTCACGCTTTGTTTCCGTTAAAATGAACCAAAATATTTTGTGGATTTTTAGATGTGATATTGTTCTATGATATGTAAGCTTTCTAATGAGCCATTATTCGTCCATCTGTGACCTGAATTTAAGGTCTGAAAAGCAAAAACCAATATTTGCCGAAAAGTGTAGGTAGCGGTTCACGCTTTGTTTCCGTTAAAATGAACCGAAATATTTTGTGGATTTTTATATGTGATATTGTTCTATGATCTGTAAGCTTTCTAACGAGCCATCATTTGTCCAGTTCTGACCTGAATTTAAGGTCTGAAAAGCAAAAACCAATTTTTGCCGAAAAGCGTAGGTAGCGGTTCACGCTTTGTTTCCGTTAAAATTAACCGAAATATTTTGTGGATTTTTATATGTGATATTGTTCTATGATATGTAAGCTTTCTAACGAGCCATCATTTGTCCAGTTCTGACCTGAATTTAAGGTCTGAAAAGCAAAAACCAATTTTTGCCGAAAAGCGTAGGTAGCGGTTCACGCTTTGTTTCCGTTAAAATGAACCGAAATATTTTGTGGATTTTTATATGTGATATTGTTCTATGATCTGTAAGCTTTCTAACGAGCCATCATTTGTCCAGTTCTGACCTGAATTTAAGGTCTGAAAAGCAAAAACCAATTTATGCCGAAAAGCGTAGGTAGCGGTCCACGCTTTGTTTCCGTTAAAATGAACCGAAATATTTTGTGGATTTTTATATGTGATATTGTTCTATGATCTGTAAGCTTTCAACTGAGCCATCATTCGTCCAGTTCTGACCTGAATTTAAGGTCTGAAAAGCAAAAACCAATTTTTGCCGAAAAGCTTAGGTAGCGGTTCACGCTTTGTTTCCGTTAAAATGAACCGAAATATTTTTAATATTTTTATATGTGATAATGTTCTATGATCTGTAAGCTTTCTAATGAGCCATCATTTGTCCAGTTCTGATCTGAATTAAAGGTCTAAAAAACAAAAACCCAATTTTTACCGAAAAGCGTAGGTAGCGGTTCACGCTTTGTTTCCGTTAAAATGAACCGAAATATTTTGTGGATTTTTATATGTGATATTGTTCTATGATCTGTAAGCTTTCTAACGAGCCATCATTTGTCAAGTTCTGACCTGAATTTAAGGTCTGAAAAGTAAAAACCAATTTTTGCCGAAAAGCGTAGGTAGCGGTTCACGCTTTGTTTCCGTTAAAATGAACCGAGATATTTTGTGGATTTTTATATGTGATATCGTTCTATGATATGTAAACTTTCTAACGAGCCATCATTTGTCAAGTTCTGACCAGAATTTAAGGTCTGAAAAGCAAAAACCAATTTTTGCCGAAAAGCGTAGGTAGCGGTTCACGCTTTGTTTCCGTTAAAATGAACCGAAATATTTTGTGGATTTTTATATGTGATATTGTTCTATGATCTGTAAGCTTTCTAACGAGCCATCATTTGTCAAGTTATGACCTGAAGTTAAGGTCTGAAGAGCAAAAACCAATTTTTACCGAAAAGCGTAGGTAGCGATCCACGCTTTGTTTCCGTTAAAATGAACCAAAAATTTTTGTGGATTTTTATATGTGATATTGTTCTATGATCTGTAAGATTTATAACGAGCCATCATTTGTCCAGTTCTGACCTGAATTTAAGGTCTGAAAAGCAAAAACCAATTTTTGCCGAAAACCGTAGGTAGCGGTCCACGCTTTGTTTCCGTAAAAATGAACCGAAATATTTTGTGGATTTTTATATGTCATATTGTTCTATGATCTGTAAGCTTTCTAATGAGCCATCATTCGTCCAGTTCTGACCTGAATTTAAGGTCTGAAAAGCAAAAACCAATTTTTGCCGAAAAGCGTAGGTAGCGGTTCACGCTTTGTTTCCGTTAAAATGAACCGAAATATTTGGTGGATTTTTATATGTGATATTGTTCTATGATCTGTAAGCTTTCTAATGAGCCATCATTCGTCCAGTTCTGACCTGAATTTAAGGTCTGAAAAGCAAAAACCAATTTTTGCCGAAAAGCGTAGGTAGCGGTTCACGCTTTGTTTCCGTTAAAATGAACCGAAATATTTTGTGGATTTTTATATGTGATACTGTTCTATGATCTGTAAGTGTTCTAATAAGCCATAAGTTGTCCAATTCTGACCTGAATTTAAGGACTGAAAAGCAAAAACCAATTTTTGCCGAAAAGCGTAGGTAGCGGTTCACGCTTTGTTTCCGTTAAAATGAACCGAAATATTTTGTGGATTTTTATATGTGATATTGTTCTATGATCTGTAAGCTTTCTAACGAGCCATCATTTGTCAAGTTCTGACCTAAATTTAAGGTCTGAAAAGCAAAAACCAATTTTTGCCGAAAAGCGTAGGTAGCGGTTCACGCTTTGTTTCCGTTAAAATGAACCGAAATATTTTGTGGATTTTTAGATGTGATATTGTTCTATGATCTGTAAGCTTTCTAATGAGCCATCATTCGTCCAGTTCTGACCTGAATTTAAGGTCTGAAAAGCAAAAACCAATTTTTGCCGAAAAGTGTAGGTAGCGGTTCACGCTTTGTTTCCGTTAAAATGAACCGAAATATTTTGTGGATTTTTATATGTGATATTGTTCTATGATCTGTAAGCTTTCTAACGAGCCATCATTTGTCAAGTTCTGACCTAAATTTAAGGTCTGAAAAGCAAAAACCAATTTTTGCCGAAAAGCGTAGGTAGTGGTTCACGCTTTGTTTCCATTAAAATGAACCGAAATATTTTGTGGATTTTCATATGTGATATTTTTTTATGATCTGTAAGCTTTCTAATGAGCCATAATTCGTCCAGTTCTGACCTGAATTTAAGGTCTGAAAAGCAAAAACCAATTTTTGCCGAAAAGTGTAGGTAGCGGTTCACGCTTTGTTTCCGTTAAAATGAACCGAAATATTTTGTGGATTTTTATATGTGATATTGTTCTATGATCTGTAAGCTTTCTAACGAGCCATCATTTGTCAAGTTCTGACCTAAATTTAAGGTCTGAAAAGCAAAAACCAATTTTTGCCGAAAAGCGTAGGTAGCGGTTCACGCTTTGTTTCCGTTAAAATGAACCGAAATATTTTGTGGATTTTTAGATGTGATATTGTTCTATGATCTGTAAGATTTCTAATGAGCCATCATTCGTCCATCTCTGACCTGAATATAAGGTCTGAAAAGCAAAAACCAATTTTTGCCGAAAAGTGTAGGTAGCGGTTCACGCTTTGTTTCCGTTAAAATGAACCGAAATATTTTGTGGATTTTTATATGTGATATTGTTCTATGATCTGTAAGCTTTCTAACGAGCCATCATTTGTCAAGTTCTGACCTGAATTTAAGGTCTGAAAAGCAAGAACCAATTTTTTTCCGAAAAGCGTAGGTAGCGGTTCACGCTTTGTTTCCATTAAAATGAACCGAAATATTTTGTGGATTTTTATATGTGATATTGTTCTATGATCTGTAAGCTTTCTAATGAGCCATCATTCGTCCAGTTCTGACCTGAATTTAA
This sequence comes from Papaver somniferum, assembly GCF_003573695.1. Classification (NCBI taxonomy): domain Eukaryota; kingdom Viridiplantae; phylum Streptophyta; class Magnoliopsida; order Ranunculales; family Papaveraceae; genus Papaver; species Papaver somniferum. The sequence continues at coordinate 22,377 of NW_020650859.1, read as the reverse complement.
GGTCTGAAAAGCAAAAACCAATTTTTGCCGAAAAGCGTAGGTAGCGGTTCACGCTTTGTTTCCGTTAAAATGAACCGAAATATTTTGTGGATTTTTTTATGTGATATTGTTCTATGATCTGTAAGCTTTCTAATGAGCCATCATTCGTCCAGTTCTGACCTGAATTTAAGGTCTGAAAAGCAAAAACCAATTTTTGCCGAAAAGCGTAGGTAGCGGTTCACGCTTTGTTTCCGTTAAAATGAACCGAAATATTTTGTGGATTTTTATATGTGATATTGTTCTATGATCTGTAAGATTTATAACGAGCCATCATTTGTCAAGTTCTGACCTGAATTTAAGGTCTGAAAAGCAAAAACCAATTTTTGGCGAAAAGCGTAGGTAGCGGTTCATGCTTTGTTTCCGTTAAAATTAACCGAAACATTTTTTGGATTTTTATATGTGATATTGTTCTATGATATGTAAGCTTTCAAATGAACCATCATTTGTCAAGTTCTGACATGAATTTAAGGTCTGAAAAGTAAAAACCAATTTTTGCCGAAAAGCGTAGGTAGCGGTTCACGCTTTGTTTCCGTTAAAATGAACCGAGATATTTTGTGGATTTTTATATTTGATATTGTTCTATGATCTGTAAGCTTTCTAATGAACCATCATTTGTCAAGTTCTGATCTGAATTTAAGGTCTGAAAAGCAAAAACCAATATTTGCCGAAAAGCGTAGGTAGCGGTTCACGCTTTGTTTCCGTTAAAATGAACCGAAATATTTTGTGGATTTTTATATGTGATATTGTTCTATGATCTGTAAGCTTTCTAACGAGCCATCATTTGTCAAGTTCTGACCTAAATTTAAGGTCTGAAAAGCAAAAACCAATTTTTGCCGAAAAGCGTAGGTAGCGGTTCACGCTTTATTTCCGTTAAAATGAACCGAAATATTTTGTGGATTTTTATATGTGATATTGTTCTATGATCTGTAAGCTTTCTAATGAACCATCATTCGTCCAGTTCTGACCTGAATATAAGGTCTGAAAAGCAAAAACCAATTTTGGCCGAAAAGCGTAGGTAGCGGTTCACGCTTTGTTTCCGTTAAAATGAACCGAAATATTTTGTGGATTTTTAGATGTGATATTGTTCTATGATATGTAAGCTTTCTAATGAGCCATTATTCGTCCATCTCTGACCTGAATTTAAGGTCTGAAAAGCAAAAACCAATATTTGCCGAAAAGTGTAGGTAGCGGTTCACGCTTTGTTTCCGTTAAAATGAACCGAAATATTTTGTGGATTTTTATATGTGATATTGTTCTATGATCTGTAAGTGTTCTAATAAGCCATCAGTTGTCCAATTCTGACCTAAATTTAAGGTCTGAAAAGCAAAAACCAATTTTTGCCGAAAAGCGTAGGTAGCGGTTCACGCTTTGTTTCCGTTAAAATGAACCGAAATATTTTGTGGATTTTTATATGTGATATTGTTCTATGATCTGTAAGCTTTCTAACGAGCCATCATTTGTCAAGTTCTGACCTAAATTTAAGGTCTGAAAAGCAAAAACCAATTTTTGCCGAAAAGCGTAGGTAGCGGTTCACGCTTTGTTTTCGTTAAAATGAACCGAAATATTTTGTGGATTTTTATATGTGATATTGTTCTATGATATGTAAGCTTTCTAATGAACCATCATTCGTCCAGTTCTGACCTGAATTTAAGGTCTGAAAAGTAAAAACCAATTTTTTCTGAAAAGCGTAGGTAGCGGTTCACGCTTTGTTTCCGTTAAAATGAACCGAGATATTTTGTGGATTTTTATATGTGATATTGTTCTATGATATGTAAGCTTTCTAACGAGCCATCATTTGTCAAGTTCTGACCTGAATTTAAGGTCTGAAAAGCAAAAACAAATTTTTGCCGAAAAGCGTAGGTAGCGGTTCACGCTTTGTTTCCGTTAAAATGAACCGAAATATTTTGTGGATTTTTATATGTGATATTGTTCTATGATCTGTAAGCTTTCTAACGAGCCATTATTTGTCAAGTTCTGACCTGAATTTAAGGTCTGAAAAGCAAAAACAAATTTTTGCCGAAAAGCGTAGGTAGCGGTTCACGCTTTGTTTCCGTTAAAATGAACCGAAATATTTTGTGGATTTTTATATGTGATATTGTTCTATGATCTGTAAGCTTTCGAATGAGCCATCATTCGTCCAGTTCTGACCTGAATTTAAGGTCTGAAAAGCAAAAACCAATTTTTGCCGAAAAGCGTAGGTAGCTTTGTTTCCGTTAAAATGAACCGAGATATTTTGTGGATTTTTATATGTGATATTGTTCTATGATCTGTAAGCTTTCTAACGAGCCATCATTTGTCAAGTTCTGACCTGAATTTAAGGTCTGAAAAGCAAAAACCAATTTTTGCCGAAAAGCGTAGGTAGCGGTTCACGCTTTGTTTCCATTAAAATGAACCGAAATATTTTGTGGATTTTTATATGTGATATTGTTCTATGATCTGTAAGCTTTCGAATGAGCCATCATTCGTGTAGTTCTGACCTGAATTTAAGGTCTGAAAAGCAAAAACCAATTTTTGTCGAAAAGCGTAGGTAGCGGTTCACGCTTTGTCTCCGTTAAATGAACCGAAATATTTTGTGGATATTTATATGTGATATTGTTCTATGATATGTAAGCTTTCTAATGAGCCATCATTCGTCCAGTTCTGACCTGAATTTAAGGTCTGAAAAGCAAAAACCAATTTTTGCCGAAAAGCGTAGGTAGCTTTGTTTCCGTTAAAATGAACCGAGATATTTTGTGGATTTTTATATGTGATATTGTTCTATGATCTTTAAGCTTTCTAACGAGCCATCATTTGTCAAGTTCTGACCTGAATTTAAGGTCTGAAAAGCAAAAACCAATTTTTGCCGAAAGGCGTAGGTAGCGGTTCACGCTTTGTTTCCGTTAAAATGAACCGAAATATTTTGTGGATTTTTATATGTGATATTGTTCTATGATCTGTAAGCTTTCTAACGAGCCATCATTTGTCAAGTTCTGACCTGAATTTAAGGTCTGAAAAGCAAAAACCAATTTTTGCCGAAAAGCGTAGGTAGTGGTTCACGCTTTGTTTCCGTTAAAATTAACCGAAATATTTTTTGGATTTTTATATGTGATATTGTTCTATGATCTGTAATCTTTCTAATGAACCATCATTCGTCCAGTTCTGACCTGAATTTAAGGTCTGAAAAGCAAAAACCAATTTTTGTCGAAAAGCGTAGGTAGCGGTTCACGCTTTGTTTTCGTTACCGAAATATTTTGTGGATTTTTAGATGTGATATTGTTCTATGATCTATAAGCTTTCTAACGAGCCATCATTTGTCAAGTTCTGACCTGAATTTAAGGTCTGAAAAGCAAAAACCAATTTATGCCGAAAAGCGTAGGTAGCGGTTCACGCTTTGTTTCCGTTAAAATGAACCGAAATATTTTGTGGATTTTTATATGTGATACTGTTCTATGATCTGTAAGTGTTCTAATAAGCCATAAGTTGTCCAATTCTGACCTGAATTTAAGGTCTGAAAAGCAAAAACCAATTTTTGCCGAAAAGCGTAGGTAGCGGTTCACGCTTTGTTTCCGTTAAAATGAACCGAAATATTTTGTGGATTTTTATATGTGATATTGTTCTATGATCTGTAAGCTTTCTAATGAGCCATCATTCGTCCAGTTCTGACCTGAATTTAAGGTCTGAAAAGCAAAAACCAATTTTTGCCGAAAAGCGTAGGTAGCGGTTCACGCTTTGTTTCCGTTAAAATGAACCGAAATATTTTGTGGATTTTTATATATGATATTGTTCTATGATCTGTAAGCTTTCTAACGAGCCATCATTTGTCAAGTTCTGACCTGAATTTAAGGTCTGAAAAGCAAAAACCAATTTTTGGCGAAAAGCGTAGGTAGCGGTTCACGCTTTGTTTCCGTTAAAATTAACCGAAACATTTTTTGGATTTTTATATGTGATATTGTTCTATGATATGTAAGCTTTCTAATGAACCATCATTCGTCCAGTTCTGACCTGAATTTAAGGTCTGAAAAGTAAAAACCAATTTTTGCCGAAAAACGTAGGTAGCGGTTCACGCTTTGTTTCCGTTAAAATGAACCGAAATATTTTGTGGATTTTTATATGTGATATTGTTCTATGATCTGTAAGCTTTCTAACGAGCCATCATTTGTCAAGTTCTGACCTGAATTTAAGGTCTGAAAAGCAAAAACCAATTTTTGCCGAAAAGCGTAGGTAGCGGTTCACGCATTGTTTCCGTTAAAATGAACCGAAATATTTTGTGGATTTTTATATGTGATATTGTTCTATGATCTGTAAGCTTTCTAACGAGCCATCATTTGTCAAGTTCTGACCTGAATTTAAGGTCTGAAAAGCAAAAACCAATTTTTGCCGAAAAGCGTAGGTAGCGGTTCACGCTTTGTTTCCGTTAAAATTAACCGAAATATTTTTTGGATTTTTATATGTGATACTGTTCTATGATCTGTAAGCTTTCTAATGAACCATCATTCGTCCAGTTCTGACCTGAATTTAAGGTCTGAAAAGCAAAAACCAATTTTTGCTGAAAAGCGTAGGTAGCGGATCACGCTTTGTTTCCGTTAAAATTGACCGATTTTTTTTTTGGATTTTTATATATGATATTGTTCTACGATCTGTAAGCTTTCTAATGAACCATCGTTCGTCCAGTTCTGACCTGAATTTAAGGTCTGAAAAGCAAAAACCAATTTTTGCTGAAAAGCGTAGGTAGCGGTTCACGCTTTGTTTCCGTTAAAATGAACCGAAATATTTTGTGGATTTTTATATGTGATATTGTTCTATGATCTGTAAGCTTTCTAACGAGCCATCATTTGTCAAGTTCTGACCTGAATTTAAGGTCTGAAAAGCAAAAACCAATTTATGCCGAAAAGCGTAGGTAGCGGTTCACGCTTTGTTTCCGTTAAAATGAACCGAAATGTTTTGTGGATTTTTATATGTGATATTGTTCTATGATATGTAAGCTTTCAAATGAGCCATCATTCGTCCAGTTCTGACTTGAATTTAAGGTCTGAAAAGCAAAAACCAATTTTTGCCGAAAAGCGTTGGTAGCGGTTCACGCTTTGTTTCCGTTAAAATGAACCGAAATATTTTTTGGATTTTTATAAGTGATAATGTTCTATGATCTGTAAGTGTTCTAATGAGCCATCATTTGTCCAATTCTGACATGAATTTAAGGTCTAAAAAGCAAAAACCCAATTTTTGCCGAAAAGCGTAGGTAGCGGTTCATGCTTTGTTTCCGTTAAAATGAACCGAAATATTTTGTGGATTTTTATATGTGATACTGTTCTATGATCTGTAAGTGTTCTAATAAGCCATAAGTTGTCCAATTCTGACCTGAATTTAAGGTCTGAAAAGCAAAAACCAATTTTTGCCGAAAAGCGTAGGTAGCGGTTCACGCTTTGTTTCCGTTAAAATGAACCGAAATATTTTGTGGATTTTTATATGTGATATTGTTCTATGATCTGTAAGCTTTCTAACGAGCCATCATTTGTCAAGTTCTGACCTGAATTTAAGGTCTGAAAAGCAAAAACCAATTTTTGCCGAAAAGCGTAGGTAGCGGTTCACGCTTTGTTTCCGTTAAAATTAACCGAAATATTTTGTGGATTTTTATATGTGATATTGTTCTATTATCTGTAATCTTTCTAATGAACCATCATTCGTCCAGTTCTGACCTGAATTTAAGGTCTGAAAAGCAAAAACCAATTTTTGCCGAAAAGCGTAGGTAGCGGTTCACGCTTTGTTTCCGTTACCGAAATATTTTGTGGATTTTTAGATGTGATATTGTTCTATGATCTATAAGCTTTCTAACGAGCCATCATTTGTCAAGTTCTGACCTGAATTTAAGGTCTGAAAAGCAAAAACCAATTTATGCCGAAAAACGTAGGTAGCGGTTCACGCTTTGTTTCCGTTAAAATGAACCGAAATATTTTGTGGATTTTCATATGTGATATTTTTTTATGATCTGTAAGCTTTCTAATGAGCCATCATTCGTCCAGTTCTGACCTGAATTTAAGGTCTGAAAAGCAAAAACCAATTTTTGCCGAAAAGTGTAGGTAGCGGTTCACGCTTTGTTTCCGTTAAAATGAACCGAAATATTTTGTGGATTTTTAGATGTGATATTGTTCTATGATCTGTAAGCTTTCTAATGAGCCATCATTCGTCCATATCTGACATGAATATAAGGTCTGACAAGCAAAAACCAATTTTTGCCGAAAAGCGTAGGTAGCGGTTCACGCTTTGTTTCCGTTAAATTGAACTGAAATATTTTGTGGATTTTTATATGTGATATTGTTCTATGATCTGTAAGATTTCGAATGAGCCATCATTCATCCAGTTATGACCTGAATTTAAGGTCTGAAAAGCAAAAACCAATTTTTGCCGAAAAGCGTAGGTAGTGGTTCACGCTTTGTTTCCGTTAAAATGAACCGAAATATTTTGTGGATTTTTAGATGTGATATTGTTCTATGATCTGTAAGCTTTCTAACGAGCCATCATTTGTCAAGTTCTGACCTAAATTTAAGGTCTGAAAAGCAAAAACCAATTTTTGCCGAAAAGCGTAGGTAGCGGTTCACGCTTTGTTTCCGTTAAAATGAACCGAAATATTTTGTGGATTTTTATATGTGATATTGTTCTATGATCTGTAAGCTTTCTAACGAGCCATCATTTGTCAAGTTCTGACCTAAATTTAAGGTCTGAAAAGCAAAAACCAATTTTTTCCGAAAAGCGTAGGTAGCGGTTCACGCTTTGTTTCCGTTAAAATTAACCGAAATTTTTTTTGGATTTTTATATGTGATATTGTTCTATGATCTGTAAGCTTTCTAACGAGCCATCATTTGTCAAGTTCTGACCTAAATTTAAGGTCTGAAAAGCAAAAACCAATTTTTTTCGAAAAGCGTAGGTAGCGGTTCACGCTTTGTTTCCGTTAAAATGAACCGAAATATTTTGTGGATTTTTATATGTGATATTGTTCTATGATCTGTAAGCTTTCTAATGAACCATCATTCGTCCAGTTATGACCTGAATTTAAGGTCTGAAAAGCAAAAACCAATTTTTGCCGAAAAGCGTAGGTAGCGGTTCACGCTTTGTTTCCGTTAAAATAAACCGAAATATTTTGTGGATTTTTATATGTGATATTGTTCTATGATCTGTAAGCTTTCTGATGAGCCATCATTTGTCAAGTTTTGACCTGAATTTAAGGTCTGAAGAGCAAAAACCAATTTATGCCGAAAAGCGTAGGTAGCGGTTCACGCTTTGTTTCCGTTAAAATAAACCGAAATATTTTTTGGGTTTTTATATGTGATACTGTTCTAGTATCTGTAAGGTTTATAATGAGCCATCATTTGTCCAGTTTTGACCTGAATTTAAGGTCTAAAAAGCAAAAACCAATTTTTGCCGAAAAGCGTAGGTAGCGGTTCACGCTTTGTTTCCGTTAAAATGAACCGAAATATTTTGTGGATTTTTATATGTGATACTGTTCTATGATCTGTAAGTGTTCTAATAAGCCATCAGTTGTCCAATTCTGACCTGAATTTAAGGTCTGAAAAGCAAAAAACCAATTTTTGCCGAAAAGCGTAGGTAGCGGTTCACGCTTTGTTTCCATTAAAATGAACCAAAATATTTTGTGGACTTTTATATATGATATTGTTCTATGATCTGTAAGCTTTCTAATGAGCCATCATTCGTCCAGTTCTGACCTGAATTTAAGGTCTGAAAAGCAAAAACCAATATTTGCCGAAAAGTGTAGGTCGGTTCACGCTTTGTTTCCGTTAAAATGAACCGAAATATTTTGTGGATTTTTATATGTGATATTGTTCTATGATCTGTAAGCTTTCTAACGAGCCATCATTTGTCAAGTTCTGACCTAAATTTAAGGTCTGAAAAGCAAAAACCAATTTTTGCCGAAAAGCGTAGGTAGCGGTTCACGCTTTGTTTCCGTTAAAATGAACCGAAATATTTTGTGGATTTTTATATGTGATATTGTTCTATGATCTGTAAGCTTTCTAACTAGCCATCATTTGTCAAGTTCTGACCTAAATTTAAGGTCTGAAAAGCAAAAACCAATTTTTTCCGAAAAGCGTAGGTAGCGGTTCACGCTTTGTTTCCGTTAAAATAAACCGAAATATTTTGTGGATTTTTATATGTGATATTGTTCTATGATCTGTAAGCTTTCTGATGAGCCATCATTTGTCAAGTTCTGACCTGAATTTAAGGTCTGAAAAGCAAAAACCAATTTATGCCGAAAAGCGTAGGTAGCGGTTCACGCTTTGTTTCCGTTAAAATAAACCGAAATATTTTTTGGGTTTTTATATGTGATACTGTTCTAGTATCTGTAAGGTTTATAATGAGCCATCATTTGTCCAGTTTTGACCTGAATTTAAGGTCTAAAAAGCAAAAACCAATTTTTGCCGAAAAGTGTAGGTCGGTTCACGCTTTGTTTCCGTTAAAATGAACCGAATATTTTGTGGATTTTTATATGTGATATTGTTCTATGATCTGTAAGCTTTCTAACGAGCCATCATTTGTCAAGTTCTGACCTAAATTTAAGGTCTGAAAAGCAAAAACCAATTTTTGCCGAAAAGCGTAGGTAGCGGTTCACGCTTTATTTCCGTTAAAATGAACCGAAATATTTTGTGGATTTTTATATGTGATATTGTTCTATGATCTGTAAGCTTTCTAATGAACCATCATTCGTCCAGTTCTGACCTGAATATAAGGTCTGAAAAGCAAAAACCAATTTTGGCCGAAAAGCGTAGGTAGCGGTTCACGCTTTGTTTCCGTTAAAATGAACCGAAATATTTTGTGGATTTTTAGATGTGATATTGTTCTATGATATGTAAGCTTTCTAATGAGCCATTATTCGTCCATCTCTGACCTGAATTTAAGGTCTGAAAAGCAAAAACCAATATTTGCCGAAAAGTGTAGGTAGCGGTTCACGCTTTGTTTCCGTTAAAATGAACCGAAATATTTTGTGGATTTTTATATGTGATATTGTTCTATGATCTGTAAGTGTTCTAATAAGCCATCAGTTGTCCAATTCTGACCTGAATTTAAGGTCTGAAAAGCAAAAACCAATTTTTGCCGAAAAGCGTAGGTAGCGGTTCACGCTTTGTTTCCGTTAAAATGAACCAAAATATTTTGTGGATTTTTAGATGTAATATTGTTCTACGATATGTAAGCTTTCTAATGAGCCATCATTCGTCCATCTCTGACCTGAATTTAAGGTCTGAAAAGCAAAAACCAATATTTGCCGAAAAGTGTAGGTAGCGGTTCACGCTTTGTTTCCGTTAAAATGAACCGAAATATTTTGTGGATTTTTATATGTGATATTGTTCTATGATCTGTAAGCTTTCTAACGAGCCATCATTTGTCAAGTTCTGACCTAAATTTAAGGTCTGAAAAGCAAAAACCAATTTTTGCCGAAAAGCGTAGGTAGTGGTTCACGCTTTGTTTCCATTAAAATGAACCGAAATATTTTGTGGATTTTCATATGTGATATTTTTTTATGATCTGTAAGCTTTCTAATGAGCCATCATTCGTCCAGTTCTGACCTGAATTTAAGGTCTGAAAAGCAAAAACCAATTTTTGCCGAAAAGCGTAGGTAGCGGTTCACGCTTTGTTTCCGTTAAAATGAACCGAAATATTTTGTGGATTTTTATATGTAATACTGTTCTATGATCTGTAAGTGTTCTAATAAGCCATCAGTTGTCCAATTCTGACCTGAATTTAAGGTCTGAAAAGCAAAAACCAATTTTTGCCGAAAAGCGTAGGTAGCGGTTCACGCTTTGTTTCCGTTAAAATGAACCAAAATATTTTGTGGATTTTTAGATGTGATATTGTTCTATGATATGTAAGCTTTCTGATGAGCCATCATTTGTCAAGTTCTGACCTGAATTTAAGGTCTGAAAAGCAAAAACCAATTTATGCCGAAAAGCGTAGGTAGTGGTTCACGCTTTATTTCCGTTAAAATGAACCGAAATATTTTGTGGATTTTTATATGTGATATTGTTCTATGATCTGTAAGCTTTCAAATGAGCCATCACTCGTCCAGTTCTGACCTGAATTTAATGTTTGAAAAGCAAAAACCAATTTTTGCCGAAAAGCGTAGGTAGCGGTTCACGCTTTGTTTACGTTAAAATGAACCGAAATATTTTTTGGATTTTTATATGTGATAATGTTCTATGATATGTAAGTGTTCTAATGAGCCATCATTTGTCCAATTCTGACATGAATTTAAGGTCTAATAAGCAAAAACCCAATTTAAGGTTCACGCTTTGTTTCCGTTAAAATGAACCGAAATATTTTGTGGATTTTTATATGCGATACTGTTCTATGATCTGTAAGTTTTCTAATGAGCCATCAGTTGTCCAATTCTGACCTGAATTTAAGGTCTAAAAAACAAAAACCAATTTTTGCCGAAAAGCGTAGGTAGCGGTTCACGCTTTGTATCCGTTAAAATGAACTGAAATATTTTGTTGATTTTTATATGTGATATTGTTATATGATCTGTAAGCTTTCTAATGAGCCATCATTTGTCCAGTTATGATCTGAATTTAAGGTCTAAAAAGCAAAAACCAATTTTTGCCGAAAAGCCTAGGTAGCGGTTCACGCTTTGTTTCCGTTAAAATAAACCGAAATATTTTTTGGGTTTTTATATGTGATACTGTTCTAGTATCTGTAAGGTTTATAATGAGCCATCATTTGTCCAGTTTTGACCTGAATTTAAGGTCTAAAAAGCAAAAACCAATTTTTGCCGAAAAGCGTAGGTAGCGGTTCACGCTTTGTTTCCGTTAAAATGAACCGAAATATTTTGTGGATTTTTATATGTGATACTGTTCTATGATCTGTAAGTGTTCTAATGAGCCATCAGTTGTCCAATTCTGACCTGAATTTAAGGTCTAAAAAACAAAAACCAATTTTTGCCGAAAAGCGTAGGTAGAGGTTCACGCTTTGTATCCGTTAAAATGAACTGAAATATTTTGTTGATTTTTATATGTGATATTGTTATATGATCTGTAAGCTTTCTAATGAGCCATCATTTGTCAAGTTATGATCTGAATTTAAGGTCTAAAAAGCAAAAACCAATTTTTGCCGAAAAGCCTAGGTAGCGGTTCACGCTTTGTTTCCGTTAAAATAAACCGAAATATTTTTTGGGTTTTTATATGTGATACTGTTCTAGTATCTGTAAGGTTTATAATGAGCCATCATTTGTCCAGTTTTGACCTGAATTTAAGGTCTAAAAAGCAAAAACCAATTTTTGCCGAAAAGCGTAGGTAGCGGTTCACGCTTTGTTTCCGTTAAAATGAACCAAAATATTTTGTGGATTTTTAGATGTGATATTGTTCTATGATATGTAAGCTTTCTAATGAGCCATTATTCGTCCATCTGTGACCTGAATTTAAGGTCTGAAAAGCAAAAACCAATATTTGCCGAAAAGTGTAGGTAGCGGTTCACGCTTTGTTTCCGTTAAAATGAACCGAAATATTTTGTGGATTTTTATATGTGATATTGTTCTATGATCTGTAAGCTTTCTAACGAGCCATCATTTGTCAAGTTCTGACCTGAATTTAAGGTCTGAAAAGCAAAAACCAATTTTTTTCGAAAAGCGTAGGTATCCGTTAAAATGAACCGAAATATTTTGTGGATTTTTATATGTGATACTGTTCTATGATCTGTAAGTGTTCTAATAAGCCATCAGTCGTCCAATTCTGACCTGAATTTAAGGTCTGAAAAGCAAAAACCAATTTTTGCCGAAAAGCGTAGGTAGCGGTTCACGCTTTGTTTCCGTTAAAATGAACCAAAATATTTTGTGGATTTTTAGATGTGATATTGTTCTATGATATGTAAGCTTTCTAATGAGCCATTATTCGTCCATCTCTGACCTGAATTTAAGGTCTGAAAAGCAAAAACCAATATTTGCCGAAAAGGGTAGGTAGCGGTTCACGCTTTGTTTCCGTTAAAATGAACCGAAATATTTTGTGGATTTTTATATGTGATATTGTTCTATGATCTGTAAGCTTTCTAACGAGCCATCATTTGTCAAGTTCTGACCTGAATTTAAGGTCTGAAAAGCAAAAACCAATTTTTTTCGAAAAGCGTAGGTAGCGGTTCACGCTTTGTTTCCGTTAAAATGAACCGAAATATTTTGTGGATTTTTATATGTGATATTGTTCTATGATCTGTAAGCTTTCTAATGAACCATCATTCGTCCAGTTATGACCTGAATTTAAGGTCTGAAAAGCAAAAACCAATTTTTGCCGAAAAGCGTAGGTAGCGGTTCACGCTTTGTTTCCGTTAAAATGAATCGAAATATTTTGTGGATTTTTATATGTGATATTGTTCTATGATCTGTAAGCTTTCTAATGAGCCATCATTCGTCCAGTTCTGACCTGAATTTAAGGTCTGAAAAGCAAAAACCAATTTTTTCCGAAAAGCTTAGGTAGCGGTTCACGCTTTGTTTCCGTTAAAATGAACCGAAATATTTTGTGGATTTTTATATGTGATACTGTTCTATGATCTGTAAGTGTTCTAATAAGCCATAAGTTGTCCAATTCTGACCTGAATTTAAGGTCTGAAAAGCAAAAACCAATTTTTGCCGAAAAGCGTAGGTAGGGGTTCACGCTTTGTTTCCGTTAAAATGAACCAAAATATTTTGTGGATTTTTAGATGTAATATTGTTCTATGATATGTAAGCTTTCTAATGAGCCATCATTCGTCCATCTCTGACCTGAATTTAAGGTCTGAAAAGCAAAAACCAATATTTGCCGAAAAGTGTAGGTAGCGGTTCATGCTTTGTTTCCGTTAAAATGAACCGAAATATTTTGTGGATTTTTATATGTGATATTGTTCTATGATCTGTAAGCTTTCTAACGAGCCATCATTTGTCAAGTTCTGACCTGAATTTAAGGTCTGAAAAGCAAAAACCAATTTTTTTCGAAAAACGTAGGTAGCGGTTCACGCTTTGTTTCCGTTAAAATGAACCGAAATATTTTGTGGATTTTTATATGTGATATTGTTCTATGATCTGTAAGCTTTCTAATGAACCATCATTCGTCCAGTTTTGACCTGAATATAAGGTCTGAAAAGCAAAAACCAATTTTTGCCGAAAAGCGTAGGTAGCGGTTCACGCTTTGTTTCCGTTAAAATGAACCGAAATATTTTGTGGATTTTTATATGTGATATTGTTCTATGATCTGTAAGATTTCGAATGAGCCATCATTCGTCCAGTTATGACCTGAATTTAAGGTCTGAAAAGCAAAAACCAATTTTTGCCGAAAAGCGTAGGTAACGGTTCACGCTTTGTTTCCGTTAAAATGAACTGAAATATTTTGTTGATTTTTATATGTGATATTGTTATATGATCTGTAAGCTTTCTAATGAGCCATCATTTGTCCAGTTCTGATCTGAATTTAAGGTCTAAAAAGCAAAAACCAATTTTTTCCGAAAAGCGTAGGTAGCGGTTCACGCTTTGTTTCCGTTAAAATGAACCGAAATATTTTGTGAATTTTTATATGTGATACTGTTCTATGATCTGTAAGTGTTCTAATAATCCATCAGTTGTCAAGTTCTGACCTGAATTTAAGGTCTGAAAAGCAAAAACCAATTTTTGCCGAAAAGCGTAGGTAACGGTTCACGCTTTGTTTCCGTTAAAATGAACTGAAATATTTTGTTGATTTTTATATGTGATATTGTTATATGATCTGTAAGCTTTCTAATGAGCCATCATTTGTCCAGTTCTGATCTGAATTTAAGGTCTAAAAAGCAAAAACCAATTTTTGCCGAAAAGCGTAGGTAGCGGTTCACGCTTTGTTTCCGTTAAAATGAACCGAAATATTTTGTGGGATTTTATATGTGATATTGTTCTATGATATGTAAGATTTCTAACGAGCCATCATTCGTCCAGTTCTTACCTGAATTTAAGGTCTGAAAAGCAAAAACCAATTTTTGCCGAAAAGCGTAGGTAGCGGTTCACGCTTTGTTTCCGTTAAAATGAACCGAAATATTTTGTTGATTTTTATATGTGATATTGTTATATGATCTGTAAGCTTTCTAACGAGCCATCATTCATCCAGTTCTGACCTGAATTTAACGTCTGAAAAGCAAAAACCAATTTTTGACGAAAAGCGTAGGTAGCAGTTCACGCTTTGTTTCCGTCAAGATGAACCGAAATATTTTGTAGATTTTTATATGTGATATTTTTCTATGATCTGTAAGGTTTCTAATGAGCCATCATTTGTCCAGTTCTGATCTGAATTTATGGTCTAAAAACCAAAAACCAATTTTTGCCGAAAAGCGTAGGTAGCGGTTCACGCTTTGTTTCCGTTAAAATGAGCCGAAATATTTTTTGGATTTGTATATGTGATAATGTTCTATGATCTGTAAGGTTTCTAATGAGCCATCATTTGTCCTGTTCTGATTTGAATTTAAGGTCTAAAAAGCAAAAACCAATTTTTGCCGAAAAGCGTAGGTAGCGGTTCACGCTTTGTTTCCGTTAAAATGAACCGAAATTTTTTTTGGATTTTTATATGTGATATTTTTCTATGATCTGTAAGCTTTCTAATGAGCCATCATTCGTCCAGTTATGACCTGAATTTAAGGTCTGAAAAGCAAAAACCAATATTTGTCGAGAAGCGTAGGTAGCGGTTCACGCTTTGTTTCCGTTAAAATGAACCGAAATATTTTGTAGATTTTTATATGTGATATTGTTCTATGATCTGTAAGGTTTCTAACGAGCCATCATTTGTCCAGTTCTGATCTGAATTTATGGTCTAAAAACCAAAAACCAATTTTTGCCGAAAAGCGTAGGTAGCGGTTCACGCTTTGTTTCCGTTAAAATGAGCCGAAATATTTTTTGGATTTGTATATGTGATAATGTTCTATGATCTGTAAGGTTTCTAATGAGCCATCATTTGTCCTGTTCTGATCTGAATTTAAGGTCTGAAAAGCAAAAACCAATTTTTGCCGAAAAGCGTAGGTAGCGGTTCACGCTTTGTTTCCGTTAAAATGAACCGAAATATTTTGTGGATTTTTAGATGTGATATTGTTCTATGATATGTAAGCTTTCTAATGAGCCATTATTCGTCCATCTCTGACCTGAATTTAAGGTCTGAAAAGCAAAAACCAATATTTGCCGAAAAGTGTAGGTAGCGGTTCACGCTTTGTTTCCGTTAAAATGAACCGAAATATTTTGTGGATTTTTATATGTGATATTGTTCTATGATCTGTAAGTGTTCTAATAAGCCATCAGTTGTCCAATTCTGACCTAAATTTAAGGTCTGAAAAGCAAAAACCAATTTTTGCCGAAAAGCGTAGGTAGCGGTTCACGCTTTGTTTCCGTTAAAATGAACCGAAATATTTTGTGGATTTTTATATGTGATATTGTTCTATGATCTGTAAGCTTTCTAACGAGCCATCATTTGTCAAGTTCTGACCTAAATTTAAGGTCTGAAAAGCAAAAACCAATTTTTTTCGAAAAGCGTAGGTAGCGGTTCACGCTTTGTTTCCGTTAAAATGAACCGAAATATTTTGTGGATTTTTATATGTGATATTGTTCTATGATCTGTAAGCTTTCTAATGAACCATCATTCGTCCAGTTCTGACCTGAATTTAAGGTCTGAAAAGCAAAAACCAATTTTTGCCGAAAAGCGTAGGTAGCGGTTCACGCTTTGTTTCCGTTAAAATGAACCGAGATATTTTGTGGATTTTTATATGTGATATTTTTCTATGATCTGTAAGCTTTCTAACGAGCCATCATTTGTCAAGTTCTGACCTGAATTTAAGGTCTGAAAAGCAAAAACCAATTTTTGCCGAAAAGCGTAGGTAGCGGTTCACGCTTTGTTTCCGTTAAAATGAACCGAAATGTTTTTTGGATTTTTATATGTGATATTGTTCTATGATATGTAATCTTTCTAATGAACCATCATTCGTCCAGTTCTGACCTGAATTTAAGGTCTGAAAAGTAAAAACCAATTTTTGCCGAAAAGCGTAGGTAGCGGTTCACGCTTTGTTTCCGTTAAAATGAACCGAGATATTTTGTGGATTTTTATATGTGATATTGTTCTATGATCTGTAAGCTTTCTAACGAGCCATCATTTGTCAAGTTCTGACCTGAGTTTAAGGTCTGAAAAGCAAAAACCAATTTTTGCCGAAAAGCGTAGGTAGCGTTAAAATGAACCGAAATATTTTGTGGATTTTTATATGTGATATTGTTCCATGATCTGTAAGCTTTCTAACGAGCCATCATTCGCCCAGTTCTGACCTGAATTTAAGGTCTGAAAAGCAAAAACCAATTTTTGCAGAAAAGCGTAGGAAGCGGTTCACGCTTCGTTTCCGTTAAAAAGAACCGAAATATTTTGTGGATTTTTATATGTGATATTGTTATATGATTTGTAAGCTTTCTAATGAGCCATCATTCGTCCAGTTCTGACCTGAATTTAAGGTCTGAAAAGCAAAAACCAATTTTTGCCGAAAAGCGTAGGTAGCGGTTCACGCTTTGTTTCCGTTAAAATGAACCGAAATATTTTGTGGATTTTTATATGTGATATTGTTCTATGATCTGTAAGCTTTCTAACGAGCCATCATTCGTCCAGTTCTTACCTGAATTTAAGGTCTGAAAAGCAAAAACCAATTTTTGCCGAAAAGCGTAGGTAGCGGTTCACGCTTTGTTTCCGTTAAAATGAACCGAAATATTTTGTTGATTTTTATATGTGATATTTTTCTATGATCTGTAAGCTTTCTAACGAGCCGTCATTCATCCAGTTCTGACCTGAATTTAACGTCTGAAAAGCAAAAACCAATTTTTGCCGAAAAGCGTAGGTAGCGGTTCACGCTTTGTTTACGTTAAAATGAACCGATATATTTTTTGGATTTTTATATGTGATAATGTTCTATGATATGTAAGTGTTCTAATGAGCCATCATTTGTCCAATTCTGACATGAATTTAAGGTCTAAAAAGCAAAAACCCAATTTAAGGTTCACGCTTTGTTTCCGTTAAAATGAACCGAAATATTTTGTGGATTTTTATATGCGATACTGTTCTATGATCTGTAAGTGTTCTAATGAGCCATCAGTTGTCCAATTCTGACCTGAATTTAAGGTCTAAAAAACAAAAACCAATTTTTGCCGAAAAGCGTAGGTAGCGGTTCACGCTTTGTTTCCGCTAAAATGAACTGAAATATTTTGTTGATTTTAATATGTGATATTGTTATATGATCTATAAGCTTTCTAATGAGCCATCATTTGTCCAGTTCTGATCTGAATTTAAGGTCTAAAAAGCAAAAACCAATTTTTGCCGAAAAGCGTAGGTAGCGGTTCACGCTTTGTTTCCGTTAAAATGAACCGAAATATTTTGTGGGTTTTTATATGTGATATTGTTCTATGATATGTAAGCTTTCTAACGAGCCATCATTCGTCAAGTTCTTACCTGAATTTAAGGTCTGAAAAGCAAAAACCAATTTTTGCCGAAAAGCGTAGGTAGCGGTTCACGCTTTGTTTCCGTTAAAATGAACCGAAATATTTTGTTGATTTTTATATGTGATATTGTTATATGATCTGTAAGCTTTCTAACGAGCCATCATTCATCCAGTTCTGACCTGAATTTAACGTCTGAAAAGCAAAAACCATTTTTTGCCGAAAAGCGTAGGTAGCGGTTCACGCTTTGTTTCCGTCAAGATGAACCGAAATATTTTGTAGATTTTTATATGTGATATTGTTCTATGATCTGTAAGGTTTCTAATGAGCCATCATTTGTCCAGTTCTGATCTGAATTTATGGTCTAAAACCAAAAACCAATTTTTGCCGAAAAGCGTAGGTAGCGGTTCACGCTTTGTTTCCGTTAAAATGAGCCGAAATATTTTTTGGATTTGTATATGTGATAATGTTCTATGATCTGTAAGGTTTCTAATGAGCCATCATTTGTCCTGTTCTGATCTGAATTTAAGGTCTAAAAAGCAAAAACCAATTTTTGCCGAAAAGCGTAGGTAGCGGTTCACGCTTTGTTTCCGTTAAAATGAACCGAAATTTTTTTTGGATTTTTATATGTGATATTGTTCTATGATCTGTAAGCTTTCTAATGAGCCATCATTCGTCCAGTTATGACCTGAATTTAAGGTCTGAAAAGCAAAAACCAATATTTGTCGAGAAGCGTAGGTAGCGGTTCACGCTTTGTTTCCGTTAAAATAAACCGAAATATTTTGTAGATTTTTATATGTGATATTGTTCTATGATCTGTAAGGTTTCTAATGAGCCATCATTCGTCCAGTTCTTACCTGAATTTAAGGTCTGAAAAGCAAAAACCAATTTTTGCCGAAAAGCGTAGGTAGCGGTTCACGCTTTGTTTCCGTTAAAATGAGCCGAAATATTTTTTGGATTTGTATATGTGATAATGTTCTATGATCTGTAAGGTTTCTAATGAGCCATCATTTGTCCTGTTCTGATCTGAATTTAAGGTCTAAAAAGCAAAAACCAATTTTTGCCGAAAAGCGTAGGTAGCGGTTCACGCTTTGTTTCCGTTAAAATGAACCGAAATATTTTGTGGATTTTTATATGTGATATTGTTCTATGATCTGTAAGATTTCGAATGAGCCATCATTCGTCCAGTTATGACCTGAATTTAAGGTCTGAAAAGCAAAAACCAATTTTTGCCGAAAAGCGTAGGTAACGGTTCACGCTTTGTTTCCGTTAAAATGAACTGAAATATTTTGTTGATTTTTATATGTGATATTGTTATATGATCTGTAAGCTTTCTAATGAGCCATCATTTGTCCAGTTCTGATCTGAATTTAAGGTCTAAAAAGCAAAAACCAATTTTTTCCGAAAAGCGTAGGTAGCGGTTCACGCTTTGTTTCCGTTAAAATGAACCGAAATATTTTGTGAATTTTTATATGTGATACTGTTCTATGATCTGTAAGTGTTCTAATAATCCATCAGTTGTCAAGTTCTGACCTGAATTTAAGGTCTGAAAAGCAAAAACCAATTTTTGCCGAAAAGCGTAGGTAACGGTTCACGCTTTGTTTCCGTTAAAATGAACTGAAATATTTTGTTGATTTTTATATGTGATATTGTTATATGATCTGTAAGCTTTCTAATGAGCCATCATTTGTCCAGTTCTGATCTGAATTTAAGGTCTAAAAAGCAAAAACCAATTTTTGCCGAAAAGCGTAGGTAGCGGTTCACGCTTTGTTTCCGTTAAAATGAACCGAAATATTTTGTGGGATTTTATATGTGATATTGTTCTATGATATGTAAGATTTCTAACGAGCCATCATTCGTCCAGTTCTTACCTGAATTTAAGGTCTGAAAAGCAAAAACCAATTTTTGCCGAAAAGCGTAGGTAGCGGTTCACGCTTTGTTTCCGTTAAAATGAACCGAAATATTTTGTTGATTTTTATATGTGATATTGTTATATGATCTGTAAGCTTTCTAACGAGCCATCATTCATCCAGTTCTGACCTGAATTTAACGTCTGAAAAGCAAAAACCAATTTTTGCCGAAAAGCGTAGGTAGCGGTTCACGCTTTGTTTCCGTCAAGATGAACCGAAATATTTTTTGGATTTGTATATGTGATATTTTTCTATGATCTGTAAGGTTTCTAATGAGCCATCATTTGTCCAGTTCTGATCTGAATTTATGGTCTAAAAACCAAAAACCAATTTTTGCCGAAAAGCGTAGGTAGCGGTTCACGCTTTGTTTCCGTTAAAATGAACCGAAATTTTTTTTGGATTTTTATATGTGATATTGTTCTATGATCTGTAATCTTTCTAATGAGCCATCATTCGTCCAGTTCTGACCTGAATTTAAGGTCTGAAAAGCAAAAACCAATATTTGTCGAGAAGCGTAGGTAGCGGTTCACGCTTTGTTTCCGTTAAAATGAACCGAAATATTTTGTGGATTTTTATATGTGATATTGTTCTATGATCTGTAAGCTTTCAAATGAGCCATCACTCGTCCAGTTCTGACCTGAATTTAAGGTTTGAAAAGCAAAAACCAATTTTTGCCGAAAAGCGTAGGTAGCGGTTCACGCTTTGTTTACGTTAAAATGAACCGAAATATTTTTTGGATTTTTATATGTGATAATGTTCTATGATATGTAAGTGTTCTAAAGAGCCATCATTTGTCCAATTCTGACATGAATTTAAGGTCTAAAAAGCAAAAACCCAATTTAAGGTTCACGCTTTGTTTCCGTTAAAATGAACCGAAATATTTTGTGGATTTTTATATGCGATACTGTTCTATGATCTGTAAGTGTTCTAATGAGCCATCAGTTGTCCAATTCTGACCTGAATTTAAGGTCTAAAAAACAAAAACCAATTTTTGTCGAAAAGCGTAGGATGCGGTTCACGCTTTGTTTCCGTTAAAATGAACTGAAATATTTTGTTGATTTTTATATGTGATATTGTTATATGATCTGTAAGCTTTCTAATGAGCCATCATTTGTTCAGTTCTGATCTGAATTTAAGGTCTAAAAAGCAAAAACCAATTTTTGCCGAAAAGCGTAGGTAGCGGTTCACGCTTTGTTTCCGTTAAAATGAACCGAAATATTTTGTGGATTTTTATATGTGATATTGTTCTATGATATGTAAGCTTTCTAACGAGCCATCATTCGTCCAGTTCTTACCTGAATTTAAGGTCTGAAAAGCAAAAACCAATTTTTGCCGAAAAGCGTAGGTAGCGGTTCACGCTTTGTTTCCGTCAAGATGAACCGAAATATTTTTTAGATTTTTATATGTGATATTGTTCTATGATCTGTAAGGTTTCTAATGAGCCATCATTTGTCCAGTTCTGATCTGAATTTATGGTCTAAAAACCAAAAACCAATTTTTGCCGAAAAGCGTAGGTAGCGGTTCACGCTTTGTTTCCGTTAAAATGAGCCGAAATATTTTTTGGATTTGTATATGTGATAATGTTCTATGATCTGTAAGGTTT
>NW_020650859.1:0-1408 GCF_003573695.1 Papaver somniferum | reverse complement strand
AAGCGTAGGTAGCGGTTCACGCTTTGTTTACGTTAAAATGAACCGAAATATTTTTTGGATTTTTATATGTGATAATGTTCTATGATATGTAAGTGTTCTAAAGAGCCATCATTTGTCCAATTCTGACATGAATTTAAGGTCTAAAAAGCAAAAACCCAATTTAAGGTTCACGCTTTGTTTCCGTTAAAATGAACCGAAATATTTTGTGGATTTTTATATGCGATACTGTTCTATGATCTGTAAGTGTTCTAATGAGCCATCAGTTGTCCAATTCTGACCTGAATTTAAGGTCTAAAAAACAAAAACCAATTTTTGCCGAAAAGCGTAGGTAGCGGTTCACGCTTTGTTTCCATTAAAATGAACTGAAATATTTTGTTGATTTTTATATGTGATATTGTTATATGATCTGTAAGCTTTCTAATGAGCCATCATTTGTCCAGTTCTGATCTGAATTTAAGGTCTAAAAAGCAAAAACCAATTTTTGCCGAAAAGCGTAGGTGGCGGTTCACGCTTTGTTTCCGTTAAAATGAACCGAAATATTTTGTGGGTTTTTATATGTGATATTGTTCTATGATATGTAAGCTTTCTAACGAGCCATCATTCGTCCAGTTCTTACCTGAATTTAAGGTCTGAAAAGCAAAAACCAATTTTTGCCGAAAAGCGTAGGTAGCGGTTCACGCTTAGTTTCCGTTAAAATGAACCGAAATATTTTGTTGATTTTTATATGTGATATTGTTATATGATCTGTAAGCTTTCTAACGAGCCATCATTCATCCAGTTCTGACCTGAATTTAACGTCTGAAAAGCAAAAACCATTTTTTGCCGAAAAGCGTAGGTAGCGGTTCACGCTTTGTTTCCGTCAAGATGAACCGAAATATTTTGTAGATTTTTATATGTGATATTGATCTATGATCTGTAAGGTTTCTAATGAGCCATCATTTGTCCTGTTCTGATATGAATTTAAGGTCTAAAAACCAAAAACCAATTTTTGCCGAAAAGCGTAGGTAGCGGTTCACGCTTTGTTTCCGTTAAAATGAACTGAAATATTTTGTTTATTTTTATATGTGATATTGTTATATGATCTGTAAGCTTTCTAATGAGCCATCATTTGTTCAGTTCTGATCTGAATTTAAGGTCTAAAAAGCAAAAACCAATTTTTGCCGAAAAGCGTAGGTAGCGGTTCACGCTTTGTTTCCGTCAAGATGAACCGAAATATTTTTTAGATTTTTATATGTGATATTGTTCTATGATCTGTAAGGTTTCTAATGAGCCATCATTTGTCCAGTTCTGATCTGAATTTATGGTCTAAAAACCAAAAACCAATTTTTGCCGAAAAGCGTAGGTAGCGGTTCACGCTTTGTTTCCGTTAAAATGAGCCGAAATATTTTTTGGATTTGTATATGTGATA
>NW_020650858.1:0-1193 GCF_003573695.1 Papaver somniferum | reverse complement strand
AAAGAGTTTCTACTGTACTTGTCCACCTTAACGTGGGTTGTGCAAGGAGCAGACAGGTCAGAGTAAAATCTATGTCCTATTTTGAAAGTTAATATTGTCTCCTATCCTACCCGATACTCGCTGCTGGAAAGGGTTTTGGTTCTCGTTTTTATTACTGATACGTTTGCAAATTTTTGTTTATAAATTTGACGAAGAGAAAATCACGGTCCTTTGACGAGTTAGTGGAAAAAGTGGTGACAGCCAGTAAAGAACCATACTACACTCAATTTTTCTTTCGTTATTTTATCAATTGGGGAAAGTGGGTATGGTTTGATTTTAGGGTTTCAGACATATTATTGATTTTGGAAGAGCAAATAAAATTCAGTTCGCCGGAGGTAAAGAGGTAACAACATGATTGATTTTGATCCAATATTATTTTTCTGTCGCTGTTTTGTGATTGGATCACTGCTATTGAATTTTCATTAATCATATGATAGTTTCCAAAGGTGTAAATTTCATTTCCAATGATAAGTTAAAAAAAAGAAAAGAAATCAACCCTGTTACAGGGGCGGCAAGTTCCATTAGAACGGCGGCATGTGAATAGGACAAAAAAGGATCATTACATGG
The DNA here is from genome assembly GCF_003573695.1 of Papaver somniferum. Taxonomy (NCBI): domain Eukaryota; kingdom Viridiplantae; phylum Streptophyta; class Magnoliopsida; order Ranunculales; family Papaveraceae; genus Papaver; species Papaver somniferum. The sequence continues at coordinate 587 of NW_020650858.1, read as the reverse complement.
TAGTTACAAGTGCCCCTTACAAAACAAAAATTGAAAATGACTAATTGACCCTTACATAGTTTAGTGTTGATAAACTAGTTTAGTGTTGCTAATCTAGTTTAGTTTTGATAATCAAATTTCACTTATATTTACTCTAAAACAAATCAAAAACAGATTTTTGGAGTAAAGAAAAAAAAGTTTAGAGGAGAAGAAAAAAAAACTTTTGTAATATTTGTGAAACCCTAGATTTTGATTCACTCAACCAAAATGAGTGATCCCAGTGACAAATTTGAGATGGGTGAATCTCTATACGGTAGAGAAAACAAATACTACATACCCCTTGATGGAGATCTTGATATGGAGTATTTGTTAGATGGTAGAGATATTTTAACCCATAGTGAAGGTCAATATCAACCAATTGAAGATATTAGCCAACAAAGTGAAGAACCAGCAACTAAAAAATGACCAGGCATACTTCTAAATTAGTTCCCATTAGCTTTTTGTCGCTCGAAATTCTCTAATGTACGTAAAAAAATTGAAATTTTTAAAATTTCAGAAGAACTTACGGTTGGCATTAAGCTAATTACCAACTGTAACTCACATTTACA
>NW_020650857.1:0-334 GCF_003573695.1 Papaver somniferum | reverse complement strand
CCCCCCTCTCTGCAACAGAACCACCATACCCTGCCGTACCACCACCTATTCCACTTCCACAACCACCACTACCTACTCCTCTACCACCACCACACCTCCACCATCATCACCCCTACCTTCCTACAGCTATTACCCATCTTTATAGCCCCCTAATTCGTAAATTTCTCCCCTGCCGAAACCCTAGGTGAGTGGTTGACGAATCAGTGAAGCTAGAAAAGCAATTAGGGCATGGGAAGAACAAGGGAAGCATCAGGAGAAGGATTGGAGGCATGGGTCGACATCTACCAGTGTCAACAGTGATTAGGTAAATTTTAATAATTTTTATAAGAACCCT
>NW_020650856.1:0-1909 GCF_003573695.1 Papaver somniferum | reverse complement strand
TTGTCGATCGCCAAAGGGGTATCGTGCTATCTTCATCTCTACGATCTGGTTCAATTATCAATTCCTGGTCGTCTTCGGCACTGAATGATGGGTTGTTTTTGCCAATCTTCCAGGGGTGATTTCTTCTGTTCAGGGCATATTTCTTTGCCATTGAAGTCGCGCTTGTAGATTCCCTTCGACATCTTACTGTGAGATTCTTCAATCCCCCCCTGCGGTTGATACAATAGAGTTGCATTTTTTATGGCCTGCGCTCTTTTTATTTGAACTCGGCATTCACCTTTGCGCTGGGCTGCTTTTCTCCGTCGCTTGTTCTGACGATTATTATACAGGGGACTACAAAGGAGCCGGGGGCATTGGGCAACTTCAAGGGAGCACCCTAGAAATATATCAGAGAGCTGCTCAGGAAGCTTTCGAATGGGCGGTAGGACTGTGAAGCAGAATAGAGATTGAATCGAACAGCTGCGAACTAATCAAACTGACCAGGAGAAGACATGCTGAGCAGATAGAAAGGAGATATCAAATGAAGTAAGAAGTAACAACATATTTTGTCTCTAAGTTCTAGGGTTGTAATATCTTGGCATTGGAGATGAAATTTTAGATAGAAAATATAACTTTTTTTTAGCCACATAGGAATAACCCACAACAAAAAGGTATGAATAGGACCTCCACCTAGCATTACTTTTACCCCTAGCATTGAAGATGCTCTAAAAAAAAATTATCAGACTCCTAACAGCCGTTTATCATTCCAATACCAAGACATGTGTGTGTAACATTCTTCGGACATTTTTGTCAGAAAAACACCCACCCCTGGATTTGAATCCAAGTAGCCTTGCTACAAGTAAGTCATCATAATACTTGTGGTTAAAGGTCCATTTCTAACTACACTGAGAAAATCTTTTCTTGTCTCATAATCTCTTTCTGTGCAGATATTATGGATGAGTTGAATGATTGTTGCCCGAAATACAGCCTATTATTGAGTCATCGGCTTTATCCAATTCATTCCAATAGCTGGTTGTTTCTATATAAACTCATTCAGGTAAGATCTATTTTCATCACGATCATAATTACCTAATATCTAGAGCTAAGGAAACAATCAGTATCAACTATCATCAATGGCTCATCACCATACCATTTCAGGTTTAGTAGGGAAACTTATTACTGAATCGGAGGTTAACTGCAACGCCGACAAGTATTACAAAAAATTTAAGGACCACGAAGAGCTTCCAACCGCAATCCCTCATATTTGCACCAGCATCAAAGCTGTTGAAGGACATGGAACTACTTCTGGTTGTGTCAAAGAGTGGTGCTATATACTTGGTAAGGTTACATCCCAACTGTCTGATTAATTTTCTTACCATCCCTTCTTAACATGCGCTTAGAATTGGTTTACGGTTATATTAATTATGTTTATGTACGTAGAGGGTAAACCACTAACTATCAAGGAGAAAACCGTGTATGATGATGAAACAAGGACGATACATCATAGTGGGGTAGCAGGAGACTTGATGAATGATTACAAGAAGTGGGATGTAATATTTACAGTTAATCCAAAGGCTCACGGACATGGAAGCATCGTGAAGTGGATAGTGGGTTACGAGAAGATGAATGAGGATTCTCCAGTTCCTATTCCTTATTTGGTTTTGTTCCAACAGATCACTGATGACTTGAACGCTCACCTCTGTGCTTCTGATTAAATTACCAAATGGATATGTCCGCCGGATAAATATGCAACTATAAATAACACCACTGTTCTATAAGTGGTATATAATAATAAAGTCTATATGTGGAGTTTCCACTAGACCTACTATCTATAATAAATGCGTTCGTACTTGTACGTACGTGTGGTTCTCTTCATTTCTTTTTTTTAGGAGTGTTTTTCGTCAACTGTCTGTAATTTATACCGACAATC
>NW_020650855.1:0-658 GCF_003573695.1 Papaver somniferum | reverse complement strand
TTCCTCTTCATATATTGTTTTATAATTCTTTCCATGTTTTGAAACATTGAGGACAATGTTTAGTTTAGGTTTGGGGGTATAGAGTAGAATACCATGATAATATGCTATAATTGAAAACGAACTCCTTCTTCTTTTTGAAAAAAATTGAAAAATTCCAAAAAAAAAAAAATTGAAAAATCAAAATTCAAAAAAAATTAAAAAATGAAAAAAAAATCATAAAAATGGAGCTCATTTACCTTGAAATGTTGACTCTTGTGCAAATATGTATTTTTATTAGGAGTCTTAGTCTAGATATTTAGGCACCCTGATTCTAGCACAATTCACATAGTGATAAGAAATTTGCACGCGCACGATCTACCAATACATGTATGGCCTCGATCTTCAAGGTGTTTGATAGGAAGTTACGATTGCCAATCACTTTAGAATACTGAACGAAACTTGACTAGCTTGTTCTTTGGTTGGTTGGGATAGAAGGTGGAGGTTACATTAAGAAAGACAACCATCGAATTTAACTGGGTGCATCAAAAAGGGCTACCTCTTGCAAAGTGTCATGTAATCTTTTGTTTCTTTTTGTTATGTATCAAAAGTGTTTCCTTGCAAAAAAAAAAAAAAAAAAAAAAAAAAAAAAAAAAAAAAAAAAAAAAAAAAAAAAAAAAAA
>NW_020650854.1:0-722 GCF_003573695.1 Papaver somniferum | reverse complement strand
GAAATTGCATGTTTGCCCGTCCATAGCACAGTTCACTTTGAGTTAGATCTTGTGCATGATGAACCCCCAAAACTGCGCGATTTTGTTTTCAAAATTGTATCTTCTGTAAAATCCAGGTTTGGGGGTAGCTCATTTGGTTTCACAGCTTCACGTGCTTTTCTTTCATGTGTGAAGTTGTTGAAACCGCTACACTTTGTCTTTTGGGTTGATCCTCAACTCTTTAGATTGTTAGTGTATGGTGAATATTTTTGTAAATAATCCAGTAGATAAAATTTTAAAAACCCTTTTGTTCTTTTTGTATATATTTTGCTTATCCAATATGATCTCGGCTGAAATATGTTGGATTTTTGCCTTGAATAACGGAGTTTTAATTCTGCTTTCGCCGAAATCGGGTATTCTCTCTCCTTTTACTCTACTCAGCATGTCCCTTTCCATATGTTGCATTTTAATTCTTTCCATATTTTGAAACATTGAGGACAATGTTTAGTTTAGGTTTGGGGGTATAGAGTAGATACCATGATAATATGCTATAATTGAAAACGAACTCCATCTTTTTTGAAAAAAATTGAAAAATTGCAAAAAAAAATTAAAAAATCAAAATTCCAAAAAAAATTAAAAAATTGAAAAAATCATAAAAATGGAGCTCATTTACCTTGAAATGTTGACTCTTGTGCAAATATGTATTTTTATTAGGAGTCTTAGTCTAGATATTTAGGCACCCT
>NW_020650853.1:0-2085 GCF_003573695.1 Papaver somniferum | reverse complement strand
GGGACTCTAAGGATGTCTTGAGGGATTTTAAGAGCTTTCCAAAGGTACGCCGTGCGGGTGTGATGGTTTGCGTGCGCATCATTTAGTTGATGCGTTTAGTGGGGCAGCATCTGCCATTGCAGACGATTTACTTGTTTCAATCACGGGAGTTTTCAATCTTTGGTTGGATGGGAGATGTCCCGCGGCTTTGGGTGAGTTTATCGCCAGTGCACCTCTAACTCCGTTACTTAAACCTGGAGGTGGTATTTGGCCCATTGTAGTTGGCACAGTTTGGCGTAGGTTGGTCTCGAAGGTGGCTGCCGTCTCGGTTGGGAAGGATATGTCAGCTTATTTGGGTGATTACCAATTCGGGGTTGGTATTCCCTCTGGTGGGGAAAGCATTCTACACGCTGTTAATCGCTTACTGGAGATAAATGGTCACTCAGACAAGATGTCAATATTGCTCATTGACTTTTCAGATGCTTTCAATATGGTTGGTAGATCGCAACTCATCAAGGAGGTCCGCCTTCATTGTCCAAGTATTTCTCACTGGGTGGAATTTTTTTATTTGAGGCCTGCAAAACTCTATTATGTTCATTACATTTTGTCCTCTGCACTTTGTGTTCATCAATGTGACCTTCTCGGTCCCTTTCTTTTTGCCCTGACTCTTCACCCTCTGGTGAAGACTATTGCTTCTCGGTGCAAACTGGACTTGCATGCTTGGTACCTTGATGATGGTACAATTATTGGTGACACGTTAGAGGTAGCTAAAGCTCTGAGCATCATAGAAACTGAAGGACCAGGCAGGGGTTTATATCTTAATATTAAAAAAACTGAAGTCTTTTGGATTTCTCCTGATCCCAGAAGCACAGATGATGGTGTTTTCCCTGCTGATATTGGTAGACCTTCTAACGGTGTTAAACTTCTGGGTGGACCGGTGAGTTTAGATTTGAACTTTATCAGTGATATGATGTTGAACAGGGTGAATAAAACTGTTCATTTGATGTCTGCAATCAAGAAACTCAAAGATCCCCAAAGTGAGATGCTTTTGCTTCGCAATTGCACTGGAGTTTCCAGATTATATTTTGCAATGCGTACTGCCAATCCGACAGGCCTGCATTCATCCACAGCCTGTTTCGATGATCACTTACTTAAGTATTTAAGACTTCTTATCACTAGTGATGGCGCATGGTTTGGTTCTCTACAGCAGCGATTAGCTACCTTGCCTATCAAAGATGATGGACTTGGAATTTACACCATGGATGATACTGGCACCTATAGTTACCTTTCTCCTCAGAGTCAGAATATTTCGGTTCAAAAGGTAATTCTTGGTAATTTATTATCAACTGAAAAGGGCTCTGCTTATCAATGTGTACTCCATAATTTCATTCAGGTATGTGGCTTGCCTTCTACATACTGTGTCGATGATACTGCCCCCCTCTTCATGCACTCCCTGGCAGTCACTTATTTTGATGCAGTTAAAAAGAAAATCCCTGACCAATTTTCTATGTCTGCAAGAGATTCCATCCTGTGGCAGTGTAACCAGATCAAGCATGCACAAGATTACTTATTGGCAGTTCCCATCAGTGGGATTAACCAGTGCCTTGGACCCGGGCATTTTAGAGTTGTGCTTTGCTACCGTCTCCTATTCCTTTGTTTGTTGAGAATTACTTATGCTCGAGTTGTAACAAATCCATGGACATCTTTGGGGATCACGCACTCCATTATGCTAAGGATATAGGCCCAAAGTTTCGACATGATTTTGTTCATGATGTAGTCACCGATATTTGTTACAAAGCTAGTGTGCCTGAGCGTAAGGAAGTTTCTTTGGGTTTTCTGACGGATGATGACAAGGAGTTGAAACCTGCTGATATTCTTGTGCTTAACTGGTAAAATGGAAAGGATGTTTGTATGGATGTCACAGGTGTCTCGCCTTTCACAGGTGATGGAATTCGCTCTTTCATCCCAGGAAAATCCATAGCTAATGCGGTCTCAGGTAAACACTCTAAGTACTTGGACAAGTGTGTTACACATGGCCATGGTTTGGGAGTCCTAGCCTTCACTACTCTTGGAGAATTAGGTGAGGATACTTTGTGTTTTTTCAAG
>NW_020650852.1:0-597 GCF_003573695.1 Papaver somniferum | reverse complement strand
CCCCCATCACTAGCAGCGCGGAAAATGTTCCTTCAGGTATTACACCACCGATCGCCAGAGCCGCAACCGCCTCTCCCAACGTTTCTACATGTCTGACACCTCCAACCGTCACCAGAGTCGCTGCTACTCCATCACCGGGACGAGAGACTGGAGGAGCCAGGGGAATCCAACCTCCCCTTACCACTGTTGATTTGATGGAAAGACAAAAAGTTCTCGTAGGTCTCAGACGGACATGGCTACAACTCATAAGGGCATAACTATTTTCCTCAAGACACTAACGAGCGGCTGCCACAAAAGTCACGTCAACCCCAGATGGAGCTGACAAGGAATACTTTTAACATCTGGCGCAAGCACTTCAGCAGGACGCGCATTTATATATGAAGAGGCTAGCGTTGCTCCTAAACGCCCAGTAGAAAAGAATCAGCAATTCAATTTCATCACACGCGAAGATCAGGAACGACCTCTCCAAAATCGGGGCAAAGAAATCAGCAACCGTCCTGAATTCACAGAGACCCTCTTCCCGTCAGGAGCTGTATGATTTCTGGGGACTTCGCCCAAAAAATCATGCAGTCTATGATAAAACATTTATTTGAGATT
>NW_020650851.1:0-653 GCF_003573695.1 Papaver somniferum | reverse complement strand
GGATGAGTCGCGGAGCGAAAAGAGCAGAAAAGTAGTGAAAAGCCGGGAGAAATTACGCAAGGAAGCCGCGAAGAATGGTGCGCACAACCTCATTTTCTACACACAAAAGCGCCTCCTTTCTCAGCCGTCAGATCAGTTCCCAAAAGCATCCGATGGTCGCTCCTTCATAGAGCATCAAAATCTGAAGTCTCTGCCAAGCACCACAGCGCTGAAATTCCAAGCCTTCAGATTAGATGGTAGTTGAATCCAACGGTCGATCCCTTGCTGTTCATCAACGTTTGATATCTCCGCCTTACACTACAACACCTAACCCCATCTAGAGCCGTTAACTTCGTTGTATAAAAAAATCCAGCGGTCGCTACAAGCTTCACTTCATCTCACCGTCCGATTGATCTTTCATCTCCCAATCCCACGGCTCAGCGTCGCAGATCATCAAACTCGATACACTCGCCTCACACCCTAGCGACCGAGCACAACCCACCTAACCAGACACACACCCCTTCTCTCCCAAACCATCGAGCCATACCCTCTTCACCATCTTCTCCACAGCAGAACCACCTTCCCCTTCCACCTGCTCCACCAACTCGCTGCCACCACCACCAACTCCACACAAGCCCTCAAATCTCTTCCATACGTAAACCCATCACTACCCT
>NW_020650850.1:0-739 GCF_003573695.1 Papaver somniferum | reverse complement strand
AAGGATAAAATTCTAAAAAAGTCAGATGAATTACATTACTCGCAAAGGAGTAAATAAAAATGAAGAATTAAGAAAAGAAGACAACATTCAAATCAAAACATTAATCTCGCCTGCAGGAGATTCGGGTTCCTTCTCAATATTTTTCCCCTTCTCACCATATTGAGGGACATCTTGATTTTCTTCAGTAGCAGCATCATTAGTAGGTATACTTCCGTCACCTTGTTGAAGAACCTTTTCCTTCTCTACGGAAGAAATATCTTCGCCACCTTGGTGAGGGATCTCTTCTTCATCCAAATTAAGGCTAGATTCATTGCCACTGGAGTAATCATAATCACTGTCCATAGGGCGAGGGACTTCATCTTCATCCACATCTAAAGGAGTAACCGATATGGGTGGAAGAGATTTAGATAACAAAATCCCATTCACAAGCACTTCAGCTCTGAGGTGGGTTTGGCGAAGAAATTCTCTCTGCTGATTCCTATTTTGAATATTCTTGACATGGGCGAGGTAATCGAGTCTTCTATCCGCCCGATCACGAGAAGCAGTAATGAGAGAAGAGAGTTTTACCTTATCCTTTTGTACTTTCGCAAGTCTACCCTCCAAGGAAGAGATGGTGGAGCGGGATATTTTATCAGCTTTTGTGAAATAGAAAAAATATAGTGATTAGTATGGGTGATTCAAGGACAAATTAAAACCAAAATGTTGGAGGCATCCAAAATTTTATGACTACCTTCCTTTT
>NW_020650849.1:0-1516 GCF_003573695.1 Papaver somniferum | reverse complement strand
TTGTTGTCTCATGGACCCCGTCATTCTACTGACGGCCTTTACGAGACAGGTATTTGAGAGGCCCACTGAGGTTCCCAAGCAGATATAATATGATGATTTGCTCTTTGGTGTATCGAATGACGTAGGGGTCCTGATGTCAGATGCCTGTCACGTGTAATTACACATAGGATGCGCTTAACCACTTGCACCGGACTTATGCCACAATTTGCATTCCTTTTTACAAGTCCACTCGAAATAAGAGAAAAAAAAACACTCTAGCAATCCATAATGATTCTGCAAGCAAGCTTAATAAGAAAATCATAAATGTAGTTGAAAAAAAAATATTTATATATTAATATATAAGATTAACCTAAACAGAGAACATATCATGTTCGGTCGTGTGAATTTGTAGCCCAAACTTAGAGGTCACTGTGTCAAAGAAACATAAAGAACAAATGAATATATCTTGATATTTGTAAAAATGAAGAAAAAGAAATGAGCAGACAATTTAGTGTATTTCAGGATATGTCTCTGCAAAATGTTTGCGATATCAAATTCAGATCATAATGTATATTCCTTTTATTTCGAAAATATAAGTTTATCTCATTCTAATTTGTAAATTAGACATACTCCCTTTGTCTTTATTATATTGACGAAGAAGAGGTATTCTCTTAAAAGTACAAGATAACCCTTTTAAAATTTCACAGCCGCACACCCCTCAAGATATGACCATTAAGCATAAGTTCAAAATAACTCTCCCCCATTCGATGTCATTCCCGAAAGAACAACAAGAGCGACCTTATTCCAGAGATAAGGATTTATTGGATTTTATAAACCCTACAAGGAGATTTGATTTAAGAACCAATCATTGAAGTTTCTCATGAGATCGTGTTACTAAAAAAAAATAGAACTATCTCATGGTAACAATACACAATATGTAATCATGAAGATCAAGTATTGTGATCATCTCTTCTAAGATACAAACTTGTATAAACAAGACTTGATATGCTTAGAAGGAAGAATAAACTTTTCAATAAGGACTTACACCAAGAATGATTACCAAAAGTGTATGAAAAAGTTTCTTTGACAATAAAAACCAAGATCCATGGATTTGATAATTGCTTCTAACCTGTTATATTTAAGAATTTTCAATCACAAATCAAGTTAGGTAATTAAGACTCTTACACGTGGTATCTAACCATATTCTTCTTAACCATAACTAGTTCAATTGACTTCAGACGAACTAGTTAGAGAGTTGTTCAATTGTAAGGAAATCTCATGTACTACACAAGACACAATTGAAGCAAAGATGATTTGATTCACTTGAATCGGTTCATGAACTTTATATCCACGGTTTGCAAAAGCATTCCTTAATCTTTATAAGTTTAAGTTCAGAAATCATATTTAGATATATAACCTTCTTAAGTTCGCAGACTGGGTTCGCGGACTTAAGTTGCCGGACAGAGTTTACAAACTCCAACAGAAATTCTCGGGTTTGAGAACTTCGCCGGTTCGAGGACTGGGTTCGCGGAATTGG
>NW_020650848.1:0-469 GCF_003573695.1 Papaver somniferum | reverse complement strand
TCTTATATTGTGAAATTTGACTTCCTTCATATTTTCTTGAATCAACGTACATAGAAATGTAATTTTTACTAGACGGAATGCCTTAGAACATATTATTTGTGATTACGATACATTTTTCAAACTTTTTCTGTTAAAGATGAGTTTATCTAGTTTACAATTTAGCCTCAGAAATCAACTTCCGACTTATAACGAAGAGTGTAGACTTTTTTGAGTTAACGTATAAAAAATTCAACATTTTTATGAACTCTTTATTTTTTTATTGGCTTTGTCTTTCAATTTGATTTAAATCGATGAAGTTTGTTAGAATTTGGATTAGTTCTGGCTGGTCTTTCATCCTTCTTATATTGTGAAATTTGACTTCCTTCATATTTTCTTGAATCAACGTACATAGAAATGTAATTTTTACTAGACGGAATGCCTTAGAACATATTATTTGTGATTACGATACATTTTTCAAACTTTTTCTGTT
>NW_020650847.1:0-631 GCF_003573695.1 Papaver somniferum | reverse complement strand
GTCGTCTCCAGGATGCTCTCAGGTATGTTTCTTCATATAATCTTCACGAAATTATAAGAACTGTATTCTGATTATATTACTGGATTTCACCACAGGACGGTCGTAATATACGACCTCGAATCGGTGTATATTTCTCAGAGACTGAGGCGGTTATTCATGGTGGAGAAGGCAGGCAGAAGGTTATAAGCTGTTACCTAATACCGTAAAGTCCCCAGTTAGTGCTTTGGTGAGTTTCCAATATTTTCCTCGTTGTGACTCTTTATCACCCATATTATTAGGATCTTGAAACCGATATTGTTATTCCATTGCAGAATTTTGCTCCATCAAGTATTGATGGTCTTCGGTTCTCCGTCTTTGAGAAAGCAATTCCTGACTTGAGCGATGAAGGAGAAGCTGTAAGTATCTCTTCACATGTTCGATTATGATGTTTTATTGATGAAACACTAATTGTTTGAGAATATGTCCAGGAGGATGTCATTATGGATATGGAAAGTGCTGCCACTCGACCGTCTCTTGAGAATAGAGACACAGGCGGTGCTAAGGATTTGGAGCTGAATGGAAGTAATGATCCTCCCATCGTTGACACAGACAATCCCAACTCCTTGAATGCTTTGGATACCCCTCAAGTAAG
>NW_020650846.1:0-1407 GCF_003573695.1 Papaver somniferum | reverse complement strand
ACTGTAACTGCAATTTTGCAGTTGAAAACCTAATTTTTCAATCAACAAATCAAATTAAAGGCAAACCCAACTTAGATTAGGGGATATTAGTTCACTTACGACGATGAATCAGTGAGATTTTTTTTCTCAGAAATCATTAATGGAATGGGAGGGAGGGGGCGGAGGAGAAGAAGGATGGGAGGAGAAGAAGTTTTGATTGAAATGAAGATTGGGGACCTAGGTTAGTGGTTAATGAGATTTTTAAGGTAGTTATTAGAGAAGGCTAAATTAGTATTTTCACCAACATTGTAGAAGCCCTTTATCTTTTATGGGGAGGGTATAGATTGGGTGAGGCCCCTAATTATTTTCCACGGCCCCCAGTTAAGCCATGATAATCAAGTCTGTTAACCGGAAAAGCGAACACGGTTCAGGAGGAGAACTCTAGTTGCCATTGGCACTCGTGATTTGGATACGTTACAAGGTCCTTTCACATATGAGGTACCCTAACAATAGATGATGTGTCAAGGTCGCACCAAATCCTCCCCAGAAACGGACTTCAAAACCTAAAATATTCTCTAACGGCTACGAATTCCCTCTATAAAACATCTAAAAATCTTCTCTCATACCTCAAATCTTTCACACTCTCTCCTTTCTGAATATTTCACACATATCTTCTCTTGTACAATTACTATTTTTTCCTCAGTCTCTCAATGGGTGGTAAAAAGGGTGGATCCGGCGGAAGCAGCTTCAATTCAGAAAAGAACAGGTAATAATAATTCTGTTTTTATATTTTTTAATTATAGTGGTTTTAGTGTTCAGATGAGTGTTTGTCTCGAATCAATTGATGATTTTGAGACAAAACTCATCAGAAAGATTGATTCTTTTTTCGTTCTTGTTAGTTTCATGCTTCTTTAATTTCAATTTCTTTGTGAAATCGTATTTGGGTACTTTTGTTTTTGGTAATTGTTTGTTTCTTAGCAACCCAACTTTTAGATCTCCAAATTAGGGTTTTGGTGCGGTTTGGGAATTAGAAAGATTTTCGGTTTTATGTGATTGTTGGTTATTCATCATCATCTTCTTCTTGTCTTATGTTTTTTTCCTATCTACCTTTGTACAGTGCACCTAATATCAACATAGTGGAGATGAAAAACAATGTAGACAAATTGCTAGAAAAGATGGAAGGGTTGAGTGAATCATTGGATCAATTTAAGGAGGATGCATCAACTGAGAGTAATAGAGTAGATAAACTGGTTGAGGATGAGAATACTGGATTGTCCAATCTTGTTGAAGATATAACCACGGACATTCGAAAGGAATTGCAAGCCGTGAGAACCACTGCAAACAATGTCGAGACTCTGCTGCATACTTTGGCAAGAGGCTTAATGGATGTTGGGAATATCATCGTCAAGGCTCCCGGTTATGTGGCGA
>NW_020650845.1:0-967 GCF_003573695.1 Papaver somniferum | reverse complement strand
TTTTTTTTTTTTTTTTGCTAGGTCAAAATGGTTTATTAAAGCAAAAAAACGTAATTACAAGAATTACAAAATGGGAGGCGCTAGGACTCCACACCTCCATAAACCAAAGGGGCAAAAAAACTCTAAAAAACGCATAAAATAACCTCTTAAGCACTAAAAAATAGCATAAAGAAGAAAACTAATAACGTTTTCGCCCCTTATTTCCAACTCTAAAATTCCTCTTCTTGGGAATGAGATCATCAATTATTTTAGTCAAATCATAGTGCCCCTTGAATTCATCTTCATAATCATCATAAGTTTCATCATTGTCATAATCCTGTTCATTTTCATCTGAAGCATAATTACCACCTGGAACAAGCTTAATAGGAGATTGAACATTCATTTTCTTCTTTTTTTCCTCTAAATAGTCTCGTCGAAAGGCTGGATCTCTAATGAATTTAGTACGCACTTCATCAAGTTGAATAGTACTTGCCTCATCTAGTTCCTCTGTAGACAAAATATTATCTAGATCAAAAACATTTTCCTCCAACCCTGCTTGAATGTCCTTGTTATGCTCACGGCTTGGACTGTCCTCATTACACTTTGAATTCATAGCCATGATCTTGGCAGCTTGCTTGGCCACTTTTCTAGCTTGCTTCCTGGCTAGAATATCTGCATCAATTTCACCCCAATCTTTCAAACCCATACTATTTTCCGAGTCACTAGAACCATCTTGTTCCTCCTCCACCAAAATCTCACTAGAATCATTAGTAAGGCCTAACTCTGAAGCTAGGGAACCATACTTGTTATTCACCACAAGTTCAGCTTGAAAAAGCTCATCCACCAAAGGAGTATCGAAAGATTTAAATTTAAAAGATGTACGTTTATTAGGGGAGTTCTTACCCATAACTATTTTCCAATCCTCTTTAGAACTGGTCGTACCCTTTTCAGGATTTTGCTTGAACACGGAATTTGTTTCCATAACTGA
>NW_020650844.1:0-1113 GCF_003573695.1 Papaver somniferum | reverse complement strand
TTAATCATTTTGAATGCTATGAACTCTACAGAGAGAATGTCGCTGGATTTGATGTAGTTTGATATTTTTGTTGTGGATTTGATATTATTTGCAAGTTCAAATTGTAATAAATTTCGCTTAATCTGAAGTGGAGATCTCTATTTTAAAATCTAAATATTTCCGTTCATTGATGTCAATTCTTTTTCAAGATACAAACTTAGGCAATAATAAAACGTACTTCAATAAAAATCAAGTACAAGTTTTGGCCTCCTGTTTATCTTCATTTGACGTATCTTCCATTCAACGAGCTCTTTGACAATTTCGCCTTTGTTTTTGAATTTTTTGTTGTTAACTTTCAAAACTGGAGCTCTTCTTTGCCTTTTAGCGGAACATTTTCTTGGATCAACTTCAAAAACTTGCACTTTCCTCTTACAATTTTCAATCTTTTTAGAACTCCCACATATCTTAGAAACAACAGCTTCAAGTTTTGCATCGCAAAAAAGTGTGATCGCCTTTTCAGCCATTGAGAAATAGATTTTAGAAGAGAAAATTAAAGAGAAGTGAATTTTAGTGTGAGTGAATTGTTTTAAATTGATGGTAATTTATAGAGGTAAAAAGTGAATTTTGAATTTAAAAAAACTACCCGTTGCTGTTTTTGCTACAAACGCCAGCGACCTACGTTCAATCGCCGCGTTGAAGCTTTGATCTCTAGCGCTTATCCTTCCAACACTGGTGCTTTACCTTGAAACTCCAGCGTTTGTTTTTCGATCGCACGTTCAGTTATCTAACGTCAAGTGCTTTACCATAGTGGAAAAACCAGTTTGGCCATCCATCTAGCTCAACAAAGATACGGGTTTCTTCATTCCCATAGGAATTGCCCCAATAATGTATCAAAGTTGGGAGTTAAAGTGATGCGGGGTATTGGCGGTTAACTTTCGTATTTGATTTCAAGAATCCCCTCCTGGAGACGTGTATTGTTTGCAATTCATGTATCATTAGATGTGGAGTTTTAGGTTGTAGACTTGTCTAGTTGATTCGCAAGATTGAAACAAGGTTAAATTTTATGATTTGACCAATTGGCATTTTTGAGCTTTTGCTTCAAATATCTGGATTATTCGAAGAATTTAATCTTAG
>NW_020650843.1:0-394 GCF_003573695.1 Papaver somniferum | reverse complement strand
TATTGTTATTGTAGCTCTAAGACCCACACCTACGACCCACGATAAACGACTGCTGGTGCAGGTCCGTTCTTCGTGTTCTTGGTGTTCTTCATCAGCAGCAGCAGCAGAAAAATGGCAGCTCTGCAACTCGTGAGTTCTTCATTCTGTAGCCTCCAAAACTTCCCCAAACTCTCGACACCCCCTATGCTCAACCCCAACAACCTATTTATAGCCAACAAACCCATCGAATCTCGCTCATTCACTCCATATAATTCTCCATTACTCGGAAAATATTTTTTTCCATTTTCTTCACTGTCAGCCGAGATATGATCTTCTCCATCCCCTCTGCCTGCGCATATGAGCTGTAATACTTCCATAGTTGCATAAACACTTAAGAAGATCAGATATCTTCCCC
>NW_020650842.1:0-413 GCF_003573695.1 Papaver somniferum | reverse complement strand
CAGATCCACTTTTATCGGTAATTTCTTCATTTCTTGACTTCAATCTTTAATGGTAACTAACAAAAACATGGCACACAATAATTTTACATAAAATCCATGGGGATCAACTTCAAATACTTATGTTGCTCAGCGCGATTCTTCTCTGATTTTTTCTTTACCTTTCAAGAATATTTCTAAATTTTTTTTTAACAAAACTTGTTGGTCAAGATTACTTGTTGTGGAGAGATCACTTAGAGTAGCGATCTTGATCTCCACATATCTTTTTAGACATGTTGATGGATAAATTCAAGAACCTCCAAGGGAGGCATTTGTTGATGGAGTTTCTGGTACTAATCCTTTTGTTATATAAGATCCCCTATCTAAGGCTCTAACGGCTAACATTGATGAGTGTCCACCTATTTCCTACAAGCAAG
>NW_020650841.1:0-982 GCF_003573695.1 Papaver somniferum | reverse complement strand
TTCTAAAAGACCATATGGGAGAGATGAAGATGAGAAGAATGTGGACGTCATGGTTCTTATCAATCTTAAAGAAGAAATGCCTACTGGAATGTGGGCAAAAGTGGGAGACAAAAAGACTAGGATTGGGTATGCTTACTCAATCCACCCAAAGTTATGCAAGATCTGTAGAATTCCAGATCATGGAGCTATAGCATGTAAACCAGTCGACATAGTAGCTACTGTCAAAGAGCGAGCAACGAACAATCGTAGTATGGAAGTTGGGGGTCCTTCAAATATCAGCCAATAACCATCTCAGGGCAGTGAGAATGGAAACTCGGAGTCATCAGATTCGTACCTAGTAAAAGTACAAGTCACAAACAATGACATCCCAAATGCTCTGAGAATAATGGGTTTATATGGAAAAGAAATACAAGTTGTTGAAACAGGGAATGAAGAAGGGGAGGTAAATAGCAAAGCTATCACGGAGGAAGAATTCTTTCATAACTTGAAGTCTGCTGATCTCGCTGATCCCTTCACAAATATCCCCTCTAAGACAAATTTCATGGAATGGGATAAGGAGAAAAGTTTCTCCTTGGGAGGAGGAGGAACTGCTGAATGCACCAAGGAAAACTCGAGCATAAAGTTAATAAGATCACCATCCATCAAAACTTCTGATAGATTGAAGGTGGTAAACAACAACAAAAAGTCTCCTCCTATAATCCCATCAGGTTTTGAAAAGATGCTACCTCAGCAAGCTGTCTAAGAAAGCCCAACAAAATCTTGGACAAGGCAGCAAAGGCCAGCAAACCTTCTCAAGAAATTTGAAGCTGTCCACCAGGAGGAAATAGCACAATACTCAGGCCAGGCTAAGAAAAAGAGAGTTTTTTAAGAAGTAATGGAAGACAAAGACGACAGTCATTCAAAGGACATGCCATTGATGGATAATCAGAAAAAGAGAGAAGTAACAATGACTGAGGAAGAAGGAACTGGAGCAGGATGGTCT
>NW_020650840.1:0-490 GCF_003573695.1 Papaver somniferum | reverse complement strand
TATCCCCCTTTATGATCCCAGAATTCCCTTGTTTTATGAGATCCTTTCACATGCGAGTTTTTCGCGGGGCATATTTCAACTTAACGGTGATAGTATTAGAACAACTCTTGAATATGGTCGTCGCATAGCAGGTTTAGAATCTCAGTACCAAGTGGAGAAGCGAAATCCTGATCATCGAGATAAGTAAATTAATCCTACTGATTATAACCTAGAATTTTTTTCAAGAACTACGAAGTTACCATCATGAAAAGTAGAGCCTCTAAATGGCATGTTCGCTTGTCAAGAAAATATGGTATTGACGGAGATAAAAGAATCATGCGAGATTTCGATTGGCATGATACTACAAATAATACCGCTCATTGGTCGAACAACACGCGATGGTTAGATTATCCAATCATCTTGGCGGGCCCATACATAACTGGTAGGGATGAACATGGCTTAATTCTTCCCCTTCCTGAGGGACTTCCTGCTTATAATCCTTGGGTATTCA
>NW_020650839.1:0-550 GCF_003573695.1 Papaver somniferum | reverse complement strand
CCTATGATAGATTTTTGAAGTAATAATTGTAATCACCAAGCATGAAACATCAAAAGTATTAAAACTAAGCATGATCCATCAAAAAGACTCACAACAACTCAATAAAAATCAATTATTCTTTTAAGTTCTATGCAAATAATCATGTAAATAATATTGCAATAAATAAATAAAATAGAATTATACCACTTTTCATGAAACAATGGCTTCCTCCGTCTCCTTGGCTAAGGTGTTTAGCTTCTCATATTAATCACTTGCTCAAAATACATGTTCAAAGCTCCAAAAGTTGATTAATTAAGTAAGCAATGCAACAGAAAAATCGCAACAGAAGTTACTATTGCGAAGTCGCTGCTGCTCCGTTACAAAAAGAAAAGAAGAAAAGAAGTGGTTGTTGCCTAAGCGAACAACGATAGTTGACAGAAACTATCGCTGTTTTGCTTCAAAAATAAGTCTGCCCTGAAGAGTGTGTTCTTCACGCTCTCCTCTTCCTTCCGCAGCAGCAGCAACAGAACTGCTAACTTCTCTCGATCGCTTCTGTTTGATTCTGAGCCCT
>NW_020650838.1:0-1340 GCF_003573695.1 Papaver somniferum | reverse complement strand
AGAAGCACCACCGACTTCAGCAAGTGAGACTATCGGCTGAAGATGAAGTTCGGCTTTGTGTTGATGGTGTAGCTCCTGATTGGATGAATGAAGAATTTCGTCATCAGAAAATTCAGAAGTTAGGTCTTCGTTGAAATTGTTGTAGAATCTTCGTCCGATGTCGAATTTTCGCGGTCGACCCATGTATCCTCATGCCCAGGAAATTTACAAACTTTCTCAAAGAATCCTTTTGAGTTCCGAGCATATTTAGGATGTGAAATCGACGAAACAGTAAACTTCCAGGAGACCTTCAGAAAATTTTCAGCTGGCATGTGGTATAATGTTTTGGCCACAACTCTTTGCTCGTTTATCCAATTTTTTTAAATTTTGGATATGTTGTAGAGGACCTTCATACGAAGAGAATGGTATATGACCCATCCCTCGATTATTCACCAATTGCTCCCAGCTCGTAGGCTTGTACAGGACAGTGTAAAATCATCTCAGCCGAGCTTGCTGTAAAACACTCATGTTGTGTTCTTAGACCATTCGCTTGTGTCTTGAATGGTTGGTGAAGGATTTTAATGTCTTTGATTCGTTTGAGATCAGGACCCCTTGATTGATACATGATTATGGTGCTTGCAGCGCCATCTTGCTTCTGTCAGTCGTAGAAACATCGCTTATGAAACCCTGGTCATGGGACCATAGCTGAGGTTGCTCTTGAGAGGGGATGATGTAATGACCACCCTGATGGTAGGATTACTTTTATGATGAATTATTAGCACATGAGAGTCTGGTGCCACGAGTCTTGGACTGTGAAACTGGTCGTCATGATCAGTGGATCGTCAGTCCCCAGTATTTTGGTCAGATCTCTCCTCTTCGTTTTCTCTTCTTCTGGCAATACTTGGATAGAGGACCCAGGTAGAAAAATTAATGTAAAGACCTAGATGGTTGAAGTTGGAGGTACCTTGATGAAGTACTTAGTGGAAAGACCTGGTGGACACCGATCGACTGTGGAAGTCGTGAATACCGTCTAAGAATTGCTGCTTGCATATTGTACGCTCTGGAAGATGTGGGAACCTCATACGACGTCGGAATTTTATGCTTGACCCCAAATTTTGAAGCTAAGAGGCTGAGTTATCCCATGAGATAAGAATCACTCAATTTTTAGTTGTAGAGGTCATCCAACGAAGCGTGCACATTTGTAATTTTTAATCCCGTACAAATTTTTCAGATTTCGTAGACCTGACGGTAAAGGCCATATCTTTCAGCTCGTACGTCCGATTGATGCGCCCTTTTGGTAGGTTGTATAAGAGACATAGACGAACATCTTTTGTTGAGGAAGTATTGTCTCATTCCTCACT
>NW_020650837.1:0-1033 GCF_003573695.1 Papaver somniferum | reverse complement strand
TGTTAAAGATGAGTTTATCTAGTTTACAATTTAGTCCAGAAATCAATTTCCGACTTATAACGAAGTGTGTAGACTTTTTGAGTTAACGTATATAAAATTCAACATTTTTATGAACATTTTCTTTTTGTGTTGTCTTTGTCTTTCTATTTGATTCAAGATAGATTAAATTTGTTAGGATTTGGATTAGTTCTGCTTGGTCTTTTGTCCTTCTTCTATAGTGAAATTTGACTTCCTTCATATATTCTTGAATCAACGTACATAGAAATGTAATTTTTACTAGAATAATGCCTTAGAACATATTAATTGTGAATACATTACATTTTTCAAACTTTTTCTGTTAAAGATGAGTTTATCTAGTTTACAATTCATTCTCAGAAATCAACTTCCGACTTATAACGAAGAGTGTAGACTTTTTTGAGTGAACGTATAAAAATCTTACATTTTTATGAATTCTTTATTTTTGTATTGGCTTTGTCTTTCAAATTGATTCAAATAGATGAAATTTGTTGGAATTTGGATTAGTTCTACCTGGGCTTTTATCCTTCTTCTATTGTGAAATTTAACTTCCTTCATATTTTCTTGAATCTACGTACATAGAAATCCAATTTTTACTAAACGTAATGCCTTAGAAGATATTAATTGTAATTAAACTTTTTCTGTTAAAGATGAGATTATCTAGTTTACAATTTAATCTCAGAAATTAATTTCCGACTTATACCGAAGTTTGTAGATTTTGTTGAGTTAACGTATATAAAATTCAACATTTTTATGAACTCTTTGTTTTTGTGTTTGCTTTGTCTTTCTATTTAATTCAAGATAGATGAAATTTGTTAGGATTTGGATTAATTCTTCTTGGTCTTTCATCCATCTTCTATTGTGAAATTTGATTTCCTTCATATTTTCTTGAATCAACGTACATAGAAATGCAATTTTTACTAGACGTATTGCCTTAGAACATGTTAATTGTAATTACAATACATTTGTCAAACTTTTTCTGTCAAAGATGAGTTTATCTAGTTTACAATTTGTCTCT
>NW_020650836.1:0-2712 GCF_003573695.1 Papaver somniferum | reverse complement strand
ATTAAGTCTCACATTTTGTTGTTTATTCGCTGGATGATCGAATTCACTTGTACTTTCTACAAAAGCACTAAAATAGTATTAGTAACTAAAATATTGTATCATAGATAATATAAATATGGGTATAAAATGTAGCATATACATGCTTATCAGTGTGGCAAATCGTTTCCAAGATTGTAAGTATGAAAAAGGACTTGCAAAGTAAAAATGTCATCATACTTTGAACATGTGCAGTAACTCATATCATTAATTGTTGAAATATATTCCTTAATAGCTAAAGGAGAATCCCAGCATCGCAATAAATTGAGAATTTTTTAATTAATATTTCTTAGTTTTTATATGCTATTTAATTTCCAGCAATTTAATGCATATCTTTAGAAAATAATAATTAGTAATGTGCATTTACGGATTATAGATTTTTCTATTGGGATTTCGGTCGATATTTGGACAGTGTATTTCCAGGAGTTATGAAAACCGATTTTGTGTTTATTGCATATCTTTGAGAATATTCGGTTTTGGAAATTCCTTGGTATCCAAACTTCCTTGTCTATAAATATAGAAGTTTGCATTTCTAGCAAACCAATCTTCAGAGCCAGCAAAACTACCTAGATATGTTGTTACTGGTGGATCCGCCTATTCGGAGAGGAAAGTAATCTAATTTGGCGAAATCTCTTACGTCCGCTCACTTTAAAAACTTCTTTGGTATTGAGAAGCTCTATTAGTACCGTTGGTGGGAAACTAGATAATTGCGGTTTATTATTAGTTTTCGATTGACTAACGGTTGTTGAACTTAGATTGCACCTAGTTTGTTTATGCTTGAGAATCTTCTCTTCTGATATAAGATTCACTCAAACTAGATCGAAGTTTCGATGGGGATCTTTAGACTGTTTGTAGATCTAAATACGTCTTGTGATAATCCAACGTTAACAGACTCCGTTATGTGTAAAAGGTTCAAGTTGATCGTGTATAGGTGCTGATTGAAGATTAAATAATATTTGAAGACAAGAAGACTTTTTGGGTTCATAATCTTTGGTGTGCACAATACTTGTTTCGGCCGGAAAGGGATCCAAATATAATCGGTTTATCTTTGTGATAGATTGGATTGATTAGTTGAGTAGATCGGTATCAATACACTTCTTTGTGATTAATAGTATTGATTGCATAGTCTAACAATTACTTCGGTAGTTGTTGAGAGATTTATATAAGGACCCGACAAAGGAGTTTATTGGTTAAATGGAAGAGCCTTTGTCAGACTCATATCACGTTGTTTGAAAAGAGTTGTTACCGAACAGATTCCTTGTTCCTTTACAGTTTGGAATACGAACCAAAGGAATTGTTCCAAGTGCGTGACTTATTTACAAGTTGGAGGCGCAGGGATACTGAGGGAACTAGGTGAACTATAGGTTTAGTTGCTTGGTCTCAACTATATGAAGTTGGTTTGATTTTGTATAGCGGCTTAATTCTGAGAGTATTCAATTCTGGACTAGGTCCCGTGGTTTTTCTGCATTTGAGGTTTCCTCGTTAACAAAATCTTGCTGTGTCATTTACTTTTATTTTTTGCAATTATATTTGTGTTTATTATAATTTAAAGTAAATCGCACAAACGTTAATTCCTATTTTACTTGATAGACAATCCTTAGAGTTTGGTTAAGTCCGAACCTATTATCAAGTAAACATACTTCGTTGTTGTATTGTCTCGATCTTGTATCCATAGACGATCACACGAAGTGTGAACCGATTAGTTGTATTGTATCGACTCAGTCCATAGACAATCACTTTTCGAAAAGGACTTATAGGTGGAAAAGTTTTAGATTGAGGTATATTTGGGTACCCTAGTCTTTTCAATTGGTATCAGAGCAGACAAACACGAAAAGATCTAACAATCTGTGTTTAGTGTGATCCAACCTATAAGAATCAAATCTAATGGATGATTCAGTTAACGTAAATCAAGATCAAAAATTAGCACTTGAGAATAACATCTTCTGTAAATCTACTGAACAGGCTGATCCCTATAATGTGGATTCTGGTGAATGGCAAACCTGCCTTAATAAACAACTTGATGAAATTTCTGAAGATGGTGACTCAAATTTCGATCAAGATATTGAAGAAGATATGTCAGAATTTTCGACTTTTCTAAGTGTTATTTCCGGAAGGAAGCTATCTACCTCAGATGTAATTGAGCTTCTTACTCCTCTCTGCAGAGAAAATAAGAAACTAAGAAAAATCTTCTCAGGCTTCTTTTATGGATATCAAAATTCCAGGTATCTTCTTAAAGACTTCAAAGAAAGTCTACTCTAAAAAAATATTGAGTTTGAAAATCTTAACAGGAAACATTACTTGTTGAATAAGAAACTCGTTGAGACTGAAGCAGTGATCAATTCTCAACAATTAACAAGTACAGAACAAGATGAGTCTGATCTCTTCGATAAATATCTTCTAGAGGACAACTAGCTGTAGCTCTTAAGAAAATCAGCTCCTTAGAAGAAGAAGTTGCAAGGTTAAGAAGATTCAATAATAACACAATAACCCTGTCTTCCACGTTAGATGCAGGGAGAAGTCATGGAGACAAACGTGGATTAGGATATGATGGAATTGATACTTCGATAATCAACAAATAAGTAAAATTCATAAAGGCTGTTTGCCCTCCCACTCCAGAAGATCCACCCGAACAAGGTTGTACAATTGAGTTACCAAAGTGCTCAAATGAGATTTTGA
>NW_020650835.1:0-2712 GCF_003573695.1 Papaver somniferum | reverse complement strand
ATTAAGTCTCACATTTTGTTGTTTATTCGCTGGATGATCGAATTCACTTGTACTTTCTACAAAAGCACTAAAATAGTATTAGTAACTAAAATATTGTATCATAGATAATATAAATATGGGTATAAAATGTAGCATATACATGCTTATCAGTGTGGCAAATCGTTTCCAAGATTGTAAGTATGAAAAAGGACTTGCAAAGTAAAAATGTCATCATACTTTGAACATGTGCAGTAACTCATATCATTAATTGTTGAAATATATTCCTTAATAGCTAAAGGAGAATCCCAGCATCGCAATAAATTGAGAATTTTTTAATTAATATTTCTTAGTTTTTATATGCTATTTAATTTCCAGCAATTTAATGCATATCTTTAGAAAATAATAATTAGTAATGTGCATTTACGGATTATAGATTTTTCTATTGGGATTTCGGTCGATATTTGGACAGTGTATTTCCAGGAGTTATGAAAACCGATTTTGTGTTTATTGCATATCTTTGAGAATATTCGGTTTTGGAAATTCCTTGGTATCCAAACTTCCTTGTCTATAAATATAGAAGTTTGCATTTCTAGCAAACCAATCTTCAGAGCCAGCAAAACTACCTAGATATGTTGTTACTGGTGGATCCGCCTATTCGGAGAGGAAAGTAATCTAATTTGGCGAAATCTCTTACGTCCGCTCACTTTAAAAACTTCTTTGGTATTGAGAAGCTCTATTAGTACCGTTGGTGGGAAACTAGATAATTGCGGTTTATTATTAGTTTTCGATTGACTAACGGTTGTTGAACTTAGATTGCACCTAGTTTGTTTATGCTTGAGAATCTTCTCTTCTGATATAAGATTCACTCAAACTAGATCGAAGTTTCGATGGGGATCTTTAGACTGTTTGTAGATCTAAATACGTCTTGTGATAATCCAACGTTAACAGACTCCGTTATGTGTAAAAGGTTCAAGTTGATCGTGTATAGGTGCTGATTGAAGATTAAATAATATTTGAAGACAAGAAGACTTTTTGGGTTCATAATCTTTGGTGTGCACAATACTTGTTTCGGCCGGAAAGGGATCCAAATATAATCGGTTTATCTTTGTGATAGATTGGATTGATTAGTTGAGTAGATCGGTATCAATACACTTCTTTGTGATTAATAGTATTGATTGCATAGTCTAACAATTACTTCGGTAGTTGTTGAGAGATTTATATAAGGACCCGACAAAGGAGTTTATTGGTTAAATGGAAGAGCCTTTGTCAGACTCATATCACGTTGTTTGAAAAGAGTTGTTACCGAACAGATTCCTTGTTCCTTTACAGTTTGGAATACGAACCAAAGGAATTGTTCCAAGTGCGTGACTTATTTACAAGTTGGAGGCGCAGGGATACTGAGGGAACTAGGTGAACTATAGGTTTAGTTGCTTGGTCTCAACTATATGAAGTTGGTTTGATTTTGTATAGCGGCTTAATTCTGAGAGTATTCAATTCTGGACTAGGTCCCGTGGTTTTTCTGCATTTGAGGTTTCCTCGTTAACAAAATCTTGCTGTGTCATTTACTTTTATTTTTTGCAATTATATTTGTGTTTATTATAATTTAAAGTAAATCGCACAAACGTTAATTCCTATTTTACTTGATAGACAATCCTTAGAGTTTGGTTAAGTCCGAACCTATTATCAAGTAAACATACTTCGTTGTTGTATTGTCTCGATCTTGTATCCATAGACGATCACACGAAGTGTGAACCGATTAGTTGTATTGTATCGACTCAGTCCATAGACAATCACTTTTCGAAAAGGACTTATAGGTGGAAAAGTTTTAGATTGAGGTATATTTGGGTACCCTAGTCTTTTCAATTGGTATCAGAGCAGACAAACACGAAAAGATCTAACAATCTGTGTTTAGTGTGATCCAACCTATAAGAATCAAATCTAATGGATGATTCAGTTAACGTAAATCAAGATCAAAAATTAGCACTTGAGAATAACATCTTCTGTAAATCTACTGAACAGGCTGATCCCTATAATGTGGATTCTGGTGAATGGCAAACCTGCCTTAATAAACAACTTGATGAAATTTCTGAAGATGGTGACTCAAATTTCGATCAAGATATTGAAGAAGATATGTCAGAATTTTCGACTTTTCTAAGTGTTATTTCCGGAAGGAAGCTATCTACCTCAGATGTAATTGAGCTTCTTACTCCTCTCTGCAGAGAAAATAAGAAACTAAGAAAAATCTTCTCAGGCTTCTTTTATGGATATCAAAATTCCAGGTATCTTCTTAAAGACTTCAAAGAAAGTCTACTCTAAAAAAATATTGAGTTTGAAAATCTTAACAGGAAACATTACTTGTTGAATAAGAAACTCGTTGAGACTGAAGCAGTGATCAATTCTCAACAATTAACAAGTACAGAACAAGATGAGTCTGATCTCTTCGATAAATATATTCTAGAGGACAACTAGCTGTAGCTCTTAAGAAAATCAGCTCCTTAGAAGAAGAAGTTGCAAGGTTAAGAAGATTCAATAATAGCACAATAACCCTGTCTTCCACGTTAGATGCAGGGAGAAGTCATGGAGACAAACGTGGATTAGGATATGATGGAATTGATACTTCGATAATCAACAAATAAGTAAAATTCATAAAGGCTGTTTGCCCTCCCACTCCAGAAGATCCACCCGAACAAGGTTGTACAATTGAGTTACCAAAGTGCTCAAATGAGATTTTGA
>NW_020650834.1:0-410 GCF_003573695.1 Papaver somniferum | reverse complement strand
TGGAGTATTTGAAAAGTAAAAGCTAAAGAATTTATGGCGAATTAAGCGGACGTATCATTCGGGATACGTAAAATTCGTGAACGATTCGCGAATAATCCGGGAATGCCACATAATACGCGACTTGGGTTCGGAGTTGCAAACGTACGCGAATAAGACGGTAAAATTCGTGATACGGAAAAATTCGCGAATAATTCGCGAATCATTCGCGAACTTACTAACTAGGCTCCAGGATGTGTATACACTCAAAAGCAAACAAAAAATAAAAATATATACAAAGAAAATAATCAGACAGATAAATCCTTAACTGTTAGCCATGTTTTGAATTTACACGTCATTTTTTTTAATAAGATAAATCCCTTTTCTCTTTTTCCGTAACAGCTTATGAAAACCCTTTGAATATGTCGTTAATG
>NW_020650833.1:0-558 GCF_003573695.1 Papaver somniferum | reverse complement strand
TATGTAGGAACGATCCTTTCTTGCCCTTGCTATATAATGTATTTTGAGTAGTGAAAAAATAATATTATTTTTGTCTCATACGACAACGATCAATGAGTAAATAGGATGGTTCAGTCTTCACATACCTCTTTGTCGATGAAGTTCTCCAATTTCTTCGTTTGATCTCCAGTCTTCAATCTACGAGGGTTATTCATTGGTGTCCGATACTCAACTACCATACTTTAACCCTAGTCCAAGATGTAGCGCCCCGATTCTATAACCCATAATTAAGACAATTAAACCAGAATCTTAAGAGCTAATTAGCCTAATACCCAACCCACTCAGCTAATTACAGAGGGATGAACAAAAAAGAACATATCATTTAGTTTTCAAAGAATGAACTATAAAACAAATCCCTTAAATAAAGGCCAAATGTACCTGATTGACCCTATACAAAAATTTGACAACTGTTAATGATAATAGAAAATGAAAATTTTCATTTGAAGTCCAAAATAGAACATAGTCCTTTATATTAAACATTATTAACTATGTACAGTGCCTCTGTATCAATGAATCCCT
>NW_020650832.1:0-391 GCF_003573695.1 Papaver somniferum | reverse complement strand
TAAGGTTAAGGGTTATCGGATATCCGGTATCCGATAATATCCGTCGGAATTCAAAAATTCCATATCGATAAGGTTAAGGATAAGCTATCGGATATTATTCCGATAATTTCCGTTATCTACTCATGATACAAAAAAATTTCAATAATTTCCGATAATTTCCATTAATATTCAATAATTTCCGATAATTTCTGTTAATTTCCGTTAATATTCGATAATTTTCGATATTTATTTAGGAGAGACGTAATCAAATGGCTAAAGAGTAAACCTAAAGGGTATTAGGTATCGAAAATTTCCGAAAATTTTATGATATAGTTATACACTAACGGTATCGGATATTAACCTAACGGAAACTCCCTTAACCGGTACCGTTATGTTAATAAACGGATATCCG
>NW_020650831.1:0-316 GCF_003573695.1 Papaver somniferum | reverse complement strand
AACTGAATAATCTTGCATCAAACTAAAAACACGTTTTTGAAGTAATAATATCATAATGAGGTTTAATTTTGAAAATACCTTCAATCCACTCCCAAGCTTGACGCGCAAAATTACAGCTCCAAAGAATATGTTGGAGAGATTCCTCCTCAATCTGACACACACAACATTTAGATGCAAGCTGATTTTTAAATCTGCTACGTACCTTATCAAGAGTTGCACACGCACCACGAATAAACTTCCAGTTCTGAGCCGCCAAAGAAGGATGCACCACCCTCTTCCATAACAACCCCGCCTCCCTCAAAATAGGGTATTTCTT
>NW_020650830.1:0-593 GCF_003573695.1 Papaver somniferum | reverse complement strand
TCGTTCTATACTGTCATTATGAAGACTGAAAAATAAGTAAGAAGCATTGAATACCTACAGTACATATTTGCATGTAATGTAAAAAATGACACACATAAGAAAATTGGAACTTTATACTCAGAATTTTTTTAGAACAGAAAGGACTACAAAAAAATATCATAAACTAGGTATTGTTAAAAATGATCAGCAGTTTTTCATTAACAAAATCAAAAGATAATGCAGACAGTCTGCAGCATGGAAGAGGATAAAAAGGCATAAAATTATCCTTTATACGAGGTCTTAGCCAGACCCTGCAAAAGATCTCCTTTAACAACGACTAATAGGAAGAAAATAAACAAAAATGACGATTTTACTAACAATATACATCCTCCCTGGAAACTTATCAAGTACTACAAGTTCAAGTCTATTATTAATTCTATTAAAAATAAGAAATTCCGTTGGATGAGCCTTTTTTTGGAGTGTGAGGATATGGTTTAGCTTATTCTAGAGTTATATCTTAGAATGTGGTTGCACAATTCACCGCCACGCAACACCTCTTTCTCCATAAGATGACACACGTCAGGTGAATAGTATGTCGGGTAAGCAAGCTGTCA
>NW_020650829.1:0-1008 GCF_003573695.1 Papaver somniferum | reverse complement strand
ATTTATTAGGAGAAAGCACACAATCATTCTCATTAATAGCTTTGTAGCGAGACAAATTCTCAATATTGTCCACCACAACATCACATCCCTTCCTTCCTGAAGTTTCAAAAGGAGCAGAAGAAGAGCTAGCATTAGTCTTATCAGTGATAGAGTGATTAGTTCTAGCCAATCACCACTCCCTACTGACTTAGCTGAGGTTCCAATTTCACCCACTGGTAACCTACTAGCTAATACTCCTTTCTCAGCTAACGCCTGTTTTGCTTTCTCTAAAGCTACAGACGCTACATGAAAAACAGCTTCAGAAGAAGCTAGCTCATTCTCAAGCTGATTGGTTTCCTCCACACCAATAGCATTCTCCTCTACTTCACCTGGTAACACAGCAAGAACACCATCTTGTTCGGCATTTTTTGAAGCATCATGCTCCGCATCTTTTGAAGCATTATCACCACCAGGAAAGTTCTCAGCATTCTTTCCTTTACGCTGCCTCCTATTCCTAGCAGTTTGCCAGCCTTTGGAAGAATCTCCCTTTGCTGTAGTATCAGCCTTTGAAGAGTTATCATCACCCTTTGTTTGCCTCCTGCACTCATCATCATTGTGCCCAATAATGCAGCACTTCATACAGAATTTTGGAGCCCGTGGAATCTCCAAGTATTGCCAGAAAGTACGTCCCCCAGCTGTAATCTTGATTCTGCTAGGAATGTGCTTCGCAAAATCCACATCCACCAAAACTGAGGCAAAGTTACCATATTCTAGATTAAGAGTTCTCTGATCAACTACAATGGGAGTGCCTAATACCTTCCCCATAGATAACAAGTTCTTCTCTGTCCATAGTTCTGCATGGAGACCTGGAAAGTGAACCCATACGTTTGCATGGGAAGTTTTTTGACGTTCAGGATCAAAACCTGGGTACCAATCCATCAGTTTGAGCTCATGTTGATTTACATACCATTTAGTGCGTCGAATCCTCTCTTTTGTTTCAGCATCATGTAACATAACCACGAAAAATCC
>NW_020650828.1:0-604 GCF_003573695.1 Papaver somniferum | reverse complement strand
TTTCGTTCCATTTTCTGGAAAAATTTCTCCTAAAGGGTGTTCAAACTCTAGATGGCTTAGGAGTTGTAGCCCAACAGTTCAACCTGGTGTTAATACTCAGCAACCTCTGCAAGATATGGTCGCCTCAAACAAATCGAATTTGGTAAGCCTAAACTTTTATAAAATTTAATTTGATTATTTTAGATGGACCCAAAAAAAAAAAAGAAAAACGGAAACTAGAATTATGAAATATTCCGTTAATTTTTGAATAAATTCATTTGTTTAATGATGTTGTTTCGATGAGCCACTCGTGATTATAGAACCATGGAACAGGCATGTAGAGTGTCCAACAAAGTTTGGTTTGAAATGAAGACTAACGAGAACACTTTGGGGCCGGAAGTCCAGTCTGGAGATAGCGATTATTTTTATCACAGGAAGGATCTAAGTTCGAGTAGAGCTAGCACACCTAGACGAGGCATACTCCCGTCTCCCTTTGGTGTTCCTATCAAAGATACCCTAGAGAGAAGATCCCTTGAACAACCTGTCAGAGATTCTGGTCGCGATGATGGTGATGGGGTGATTGGGACGTACAAGAAAATAACCTCTAAGGCAGAGGCTTGGATTA
>NW_020650827.1:0-609 GCF_003573695.1 Papaver somniferum | reverse complement strand
TTTCGTTCCATTTTCTGGAAAAATTTCTCCTAAAGGGTGTTCAAACTCTAGATGGCTTAGGAGTTGTAGCCCAACAGTTCAACCTGGTGTTAATACTCAGCAACCTCTGCAAGATATGGTCGCCTCAAACAAATCGAATTTGGTAAGCCTAAACTTTTATAAAATTTAATTTGATTATTTTAGATGGACGCAAAAAAAAAAAAAAAAAGAAAAACGGAAACTAGAATTATGAAATATTCCGTTAATTTTTGAATAAATTCATTTGTTTAATGATCTTGTTTCGATGAGCCACTCGTGATTATAGAACCATGGAACAGGCATGTAGAGTGTCCAACAAAGTTTGGTTAGAGATGAAGACTAACGAGAACACTTTGGGGCCGGAAGTCCAGTCTGGAGATAGCGATTATTTTTATCACAGGAAGGATCTAAGTTCGAGTAGAGCTAGCACACCTAGACGAGGCATACTCCCGTCTCCCTTTGGTGTTCCTATCAAAGATACCCTAGAGAGAAGATCCCTTGAACAACCTGTCAGAGATTCTGGTCGCGATGATGGTGATGGGGTGATTGGGACGTACAAGAAAATAACCTCTAAGGCAGAGGCTTGGATTA
>NW_020650826.1:0-2431 GCF_003573695.1 Papaver somniferum | reverse complement strand
TGGGAACGAAAATTAAACGGGTAATGATCTCCGAGAGCAGATGGGTGTGATCCCCATAAGACCTTTTGTTCCTGACCATTGATGGCGGCTGTCCGTGCCGATAAACGATAGCTGGGTGTCCCAACTAAGGACACTCGTAGCGTGAACTCGTATACTAAAATGAAAATGAATAATAATTCATAATTAATTTGGGTATTGTGAAATTATAAACAAATGGTTGAATGCATTTTTTTTATTTAGTTAATCGTGATGTTTGTATATTTTTAGAGGATGGGAAAGTATACCTATTTAGCCGTCAACTCGCTCCCATTGACATTTTTTGCAGATTTCTTAAATGGTGGAATATGGAACATAAAAGTTAATTAAATTGACGATTGCGCTGCTTTTCTTATAATTGCTAAAGTGTAATTATTTATCTAAATATTGTTTGGTGAATGTTGTAATAGTGAATTTATAATACTTAATTTATTTATTTAAAAGTTAAGTTGTGCTTGGTGAAAGATATGTAATTTTTAAAAAAATATAGGTTTTAGTCTCTTTTCGACCCGTAAAGCTTCGAGTTCGGATCTCCATACGGGTTTGATTCTGTTCCGGAACTCGGGGTGTTACAAGATCCATTAACGAGAACCGAAATCTTTGAGAAAGTTAGGAAATTTCTAATCCAAGCTTTCCATATACCACCAAACCCATCTTGAATAAGACTTCATTTAGAAACTTCCAATTCACATTATCAAAAGCCTTTTCAAAATCAATCCCGGTAATTTTTGACGAATTCTAGAATCCTCACATTCATTCGCTATCAACACTCCATCAAGAATTTGTCTTCCTTTCCCATTATAATTGAAACTAAACTTAACTCATCTTCTCCTTTCCCCTCTTCTCCTCTTCCATACCAGATAAAATTGATCCCCAATTCATTAAAACCGGTTGAAAACTCCTATATATAAACTATTCAAAAATGACGCGATTGAGAAAGTAAGTGAATATATAAACTCACCCATTCAGTTTTATGTTTGCATGTCAAATTAGGTCAGAAAAATCAAATTTGCGAATCTGCAGTTATGAAGTCGTCAGGATTTCTGGTGCTTGATCTTGCCGACTTTTCATGTTTAGGAGTAGTTGTTGTCTTCCTTGGCTGAATAACATGCCGACTTTTCTTTTCTGTAAATGACACTTACAAGATCGTCAAGGTATTCAACCTAAAACTTTGTCGACTACAGCATAAGTCGTTAGGGTTTATGTGCCGACTAATGTTGTGGATACATCCTGTGTAAATTAAAAATAAGAAAAAATATTTGAAAATGGGCACGATGAAACTGGTTACATCCTGCCTATTTTTACATTTGTCCATTTAAACAGTATCAAAATCTAACTGTCCATTTCACCCAGGAATTGTTGATTTTTGTCTTTTTAACCAATTTTGTGTTTTTTCCCTTTCAGGATTCCCAACCCACTTCACTAAATGCTTGTACCAAACTCATGTTTATTCATATCTGTCCACCTCTACCCGATAGAAATTGAAAATGTAGATTCATCCACTTAAAGAAATTATCCCTACAAACTAACAAGGGGAATTTGTATGCTTGGGTTCACAATTTTCATACTTGGGAGCAATGTAGTCGATCTCGGATTCCGGTTTGTCTCGGTCTCGAGCGAGACACTGGTACAACGTTGTCTCGGGGAGATTCCGTTTTCCAAATCTCGGTGTAATCTCGGTTCCAACTTTTATATATATAATTAAACCATGGTCCCAAAAAAGTTCTCAATGTTTTGAGATACCTGTTGTTGTTGTATGCATATGAACTGGAGTATAATTTACTTGAGTAATGGCCTTC
Source organism: Papaver somniferum (assembly GCF_003573695.1). NCBI lineage: Eukaryota > Viridiplantae > Streptophyta > Magnoliopsida > Ranunculales > Papaveraceae > Papaver > Papaver somniferum. The sequence goes on along the minus strand of NW_020650826.1, from coordinate 596 downwards.
TAATCAAAAAGGATGGTTGCTTTTCATCATCAACACCTTTTGATTGTTCAAGGATATACTAGTAGAACATGTACATGTATACAAGAGAAAGTTAGAGAATCTCTAGTCGCAGAAGTTACGTGATATAGCGTATATGTAGGTAAGGGTGTCGATGAATGACTGACAGAGTCCCCATAAAATGATGATAGGATGGTGTTGATGTTGGTTTAGTCGGTGGTTGGGTTACCTATTGAGTCCAAGACGGCAAACAAATGAACCAGAAGAGATAAAAAGGTGGCGTTAAGAGTGAAAGATCGTCTTTTACCTGTTAACTCTAACAACTTTTTTTCTTTCTCCCTGTGTATGACCTCGGCCGGAATTCCGGTCCATTTTGTCCAATCTCGGCCAGAATTTCGGTTACTTCCCGGGTATTTTCCGTCTCGGCGGAAAGTTGCATTTCGTGTTACGTTGGTCCGGAAACGGAATTTCCGGCGAAATTCCGGCCGAGATGGCCGAAATTGACTACATTGCTTGGGAGAAGTAAATGGTGAAGCGGTAGGGGTGTAAACTGTAAAGTTTGTCGTTCTAGCACAAGCACGATTTGGGCACATCACACC
>NW_020650825.1:0-729 GCF_003573695.1 Papaver somniferum | reverse complement strand
TCTGCAACTCTGTCATTCTTCTGCAAATTCTGCTGCTGTAATTTTTTCTTCCTTCAATTCTTTTACTTTCTATACATTCCCATACTCTGTATTCAAACATGGATCCAAGTGGTCATAGATATGAGAAGAATCTACAAGATGTCCAAAAAGATCTTGCTAATAAAGGTCTTACACTCTCCCCCATTCCTAGTGTGAATGCCAAATCAATTCTTTCTGTCAAGCTTTTTTCCGATCATCATTGTGATGATCAATCAATCATAATTTCGCTAGGTAAACTTCTTGCAGGTCTCCCTATTCCTCTTTATAACCCAGACATTCCTTTATTTTATAAAATTCTCGCTCATCCGGGATTTTCGCGAGCCATTTTCCAACTAAGTGGGGACTGCATCCGTCTGATGCTAGAGTTCGCTAATCGTGGTGCTGGAAGAGGATCTCTTTACTCCAAAGAACTTAGGGATCCAAAATTCACATACCTATAGATAGTTGCTGAGAAATATACAGTGGCGAATTTCTTTGAAAACTACCAACTTATCTCCATGAAGAAAGAGAATACTTGCTGGGGTATTCAATTAAGAAGGAAAGATAACATTGATGAAGCCAAAATTCTTATGCAAGATATTGACTGGCATTCTGGTAAAAATACAACTCCTCGCCAGTCCAAAGATGACAAATGGTGTGTCTTTCCTTTAATGCTAAAGGGTCCCTACATTGCTGGATCAAACATTCTTC
>NW_020650824.1:0-758 GCF_003573695.1 Papaver somniferum | reverse complement strand
GACTTAGCGACCATGAATGGTCCTTCCCAATTGGAGTTCCTTGTAGAATGAAGACCGCGCTGAACTGCTTTGAGAACCAGGTCCCCTTCATGAAACTTGTTAGGCTTGGTCGATCGTTCCTTGAATATCTTCCGCTGATTCGGAGTTTCCTGTTTGACGAAATTCCACGATTGTGGCACATATGGACACTCACGCGGAAGAGAGTATCCAGCATAGTGTTGCTCATGCTTAGCCAGGTCTTCAACAATAAACCTCTCGATGGAGTGACCGATTTGAAGAAGTTCTGAACCCAACCATTGGGTGTAATATTGCTGAGGTGAAGCTACCCACTCGCAGCTTTTGATGACTGCTAAATTGTTCATGGGGAGAAGTCTCTAGACCATAGTAGCGTATCTGAACATTGGTAATATTGGAGCATGAAGAGGAATAAGACTTGACTGAGCTCGAAACCTTCTGACGAAGGTGTGCAGATTTTCTCCAAGTTCCTGCGTAAGTCCCATCAGAGTTTTTACTTCTTCCAGATGCTCAAATGCTGGTGCGTCCTCTGCTTCGTCTTCCGACTCGGAATCCTTTTCAATGACAGGATGTGTTGAAGGCATCGTTATCCTTCCAGCATGAATCCAAGTCCTTCCAAGGATCATGTCGTATCCAGGGTCTTCCCGGATTATGAAAAACTTGGCCTCAGTGCAGATCAATCTTTCCGTAACTTTGAGAGTGATGAAGCCGTATGCGTCTCTGGAGATTCCTTCGTGGTCCCT
>NW_020650823.1:0-669 GCF_003573695.1 Papaver somniferum | reverse complement strand
GCTGAACTGTGGGCTTATCTTGTTTCTGAACTCTGGGTTTGACCCAAATTTAAAATTTGAAAAACAAACTCCAAGCCCAAGTGGGCCTCGTACTTTGAATTTCTGAGAGTCCAACAGTTAAATACCCAACTGGGCCCCTGAACCCAGTTTGTGGGCTTGTTTAAATTTTCTTTGGGCTTGATTCTGGGCCAAGTTTAACTGAATTCTGGGCCTCAAACAAACTAAAAGCCAAAGATCTCTAAGCCCATTAGCTGGGCTTTTTCCCTAAAAACTAAAAAGTTTTTTCCCATTAAAACCAAAAGGCTTTTTCCCATAAAAACCAAATGTTTTTCTTTTTCCCATCAAAACCAAATGTCTCCCGACAAAACCAAAATTTTCCCAAAAAGTCCAATCCTATTAAAAACCAAAATTTTCTTGTAGATAATGTGTTAGTTAAATTTTCTTTTGCATATATTTTGTGCTCATCCATTGTGACTCCGAATATGTTGGAGTTTTTCCTTGGATAACGGAGTTTTAATTCTGCTTTCGCCGAAATCGGGTATTCTCTCTCCTTTTACTCTACTCAGCATGTCCCTTTCCATATGTTGTATTTTAATTCTTTCCATATTTTTAAACATTGAGGACAATGTTTAGTTTAGGTTTGGGGGTATAGAGTAGATACCACGATAA
>NW_020650822.1:0-751 GCF_003573695.1 Papaver somniferum | reverse complement strand
GAGTTCCACTGAAGATAAGGATCTCTTGTCATCTCTTGTCATCTATAAAGTCATAAAAAACATTCACACATATATAAGCAAGCAAAGACAAACATCTGTGGATATTATGCCTTTCATGGTTACATACATAAAGAAATTAACTATTTTTTTGGCATCGAGCCTGGTTTAGAACTCCATGATTGTCCTTGATGATTGTATGCAGTTGTTGTGTTTATATCAATCCATAGTATGTCTGTTTGATTACTAATATTCATGTTTATGTACTATTTATATTTATAAATATGAATATTTTGTCTTACTTAATTGATATTCAATTTTGATTGATTGAGCAAATAAATCATGCGGCTATATATATATTTCTTAGATCCTGTTAATTATATAATATGGGATCACCTATAATAACTTGATATGTTTCTATGATTATTCGATTTATAACATATAAGGAAGATTTGATGTGATGTATGATATATATATGGAAAACAACATGATTTTGTGTTTGATCTGTTAAAGAGCATGTATGTTGCTTGATCATTTTTTGTGTGATAAGTTCATGATTAACATAACCTGTTTTGTTTGGTTTATGCATAACGTAATCTAAATGTCTGTATAATGTTCGTAACGTACGCGGCTAGGTTAAACAGTATGTGCGTCAAATTGATTTCTTTTTCTTTTGATTCTGAAACATGTATATGGGCTCACATGATGTTTTTATTAGATTTGTTGGGCTTGGCCCAATAGGTCATGTGTCCCT
>NW_020650821.1:0-2833 GCF_003573695.1 Papaver somniferum | reverse complement strand
TAAAGGTGTTATCAAGGCAACCGTCTTTTCTTCTCATGGCACCCTCTGTGGATAACTCAAAAGCAAATCGATGAGGTCGAGGTTTCCTATTGCTCTTTCATTTTCTTTTCTTCCCTTTTTTCTTTCTTCTTCAGTTCTTCGCCTCTGGCGATTTCGTGAGAGTTTTGTAAGATTGGAGTGAGTTTTGATTGATTATAAGCATCCGATGATACTGATAGATGACATAAAAGATAGTATGGTAGATAGGTATAAAGCAGAGCAGTTAAGGTTCGAACCTGAGAAGAACGAGATTAGGGTTTGTTGTTCTTTAGAGATTAAGTGAGGTTGATGATAGAATCGATCGATTGATGATGGGATTAGAGATAGGTTTTGTGTATTGAGAACAAAGAAGAATTGGGTATTCAATTTGGGTTTTGGTTATAGAGAAGAAGTTTAGTTAAAGAATTAGAAATTAGGGTTCTTAAATGGAATTGGGATTTAGGGTTCTTGAGTTTGGATTGCTGATGGAAAATACGAGACTGTTGTTGAATGGAATATGAATACTTTAGAGTTGGTAAATAAGGTAATTGTTCTTCTCTGTAATTTTATTTTAAGTCCTGCAACTTTTTTGTTATTGAGTTTTTGTGTTGATGTTGAATAAGAATTGAGATTGGTTAAAGTAGAGGAATATCAGATGAAGAATTATTGCTAGAAGTGGTGGTGGTGTCTATTTTTTTATGTTGATTATGGGTGTTATAGATTGGTATGGGTGATGATGCAGATGGTATGGGGATTTTGTATGTTCCAGTTGTAAATTGTGATGAAGTTAAGATATTTGAGTAAGATTTTGACTTGTAAAGTTTATAGGATCAATGAGAATTGTTTAACTGAATTGATTTTTTTTTTTTGTTGAATCTCCATTTTTTTATTAAACCAAAAAGGCTAAAGTTGTTTACAACAAAATATGAAAAACAAAAAAAGGCTAAAGTTGTTTACAACAAAAGAAGAAAAACAAAAAAACAACAAAGAAGGCTAAATAAAAATCAACTAACACATTCTATAATATTTCCTTTTTGGCATCTCTATTGTAATCAAGTAGGAAGTTTTCCAAAATGATGTTCAACTTGACCCATCTGCATTTGAGCTCCCTTCTTGGCTAGGCTGTCAGATGAAAAGTTAGTCTCCTTGTAGAAAAGTTCATAACTCAACTGACTTAAGTTGCTTTTAGCCTTGATCCATCTAGTCTTGAAACACCATGATACTGTGCCTTTTTGAAAATCAGTTACCACTGAATTTGAGTCAGCTCTGATGACTATCTTATCACAATTCATTATATTTTCCCATTCAATAGCATATATTACTGATAAGGATTTGGCTATATAACCTGAAGCAATTCCAAGACCACTAGAAATGGTACCAATGACTGCACCATCATGATCTCTGGCAATAATATCAAAACCTGCCAAACCTGGATCTCCTAATGCAGTTTCATTACAATAGAACAATATAACTCCTCTTGGAGGTAACATCCAAACACATTCCTTAATTGCAGTGAATTTACTTCCTCTGTTCCCTAACTTAAAGAAATCCAGAATATAAGAATCATAATCATAAGTCCATCTTGTAGCTTTCATTCTATAACCACCATAATGAACTAAGCTTAGAATTTTACTCTTGAAAACATTCTCATTTGGTTTTGCATTATCAAACAGAATTCCATTTTTAAGAAACCATAGTTCTCTTATAGTAGTTAAAGATGATGTCAACCATATTTGTTTAACTATGGGACTATGAGTTTTTTCACAATGTAACACATCTTCAAAAGAGGAAGGAATGGAGAAGTGAAAGATGTTACCTAGCCATCGCCAGATCTTTGTACTGAAGCTGCAAGACCATAAGAGATGAGGCATACTGTCTTGTTCTTGTTTGCAAACACAACACATTGATACCATTGAATAACCCTGTTGAATTTTGAGATGATCATCAACAAAAACTCCTTGCTGTATTTTCCAGATATTTCTTGAAATACCAGGGTGTATGAAAGGTTTCCATATATAAGAAGGTCAATGGAGAGCTGATTCTCTATGCCTTACCTTGTTAACTGCAGCTGAAGTAGAAAAAATTCCCTTTATATCACCACTCCAAACCACTTCATATTGAATAAAAGTTATTTGTGGTAATGGGTAGTGAATAAAATTTTGTAGTTCACTGGGAATAATCCACTCAGTACCATGCATTAAATCTTTAACCTTCATTTGAATATTGGATATTACATATTCTGTAAAACCAATTTTATCAATAATAGGAGCTTCACCATTCCAGAGATCAAACCAGACAGAAGTAGATTCACCATTGCCTATAATCCATTTAACATCACTTTTAAGAGACTGCCAAGCCCATTTCAAACAAGGCCACACAGAAGAAAGCTTCCATTGATCATTCCATTGTCAATTTCTGTCTTTGAATTTGGCTGCAAGAAATAAAGACCATTCTTCCTTAGATTTAATGAGTTTCCACATCATTTTCATTAATAGTGCTTTGTTGATGTCAGAAAGTCTTCTAATTCCCAAGCCTCCTTCATCAAAGGGAGTACATACTCTTCTCCATGAAATAGTTTTAGATTTCTTAACTTCTGCATCACCTGACCATAGGAAAGTTCTCATCACTTTTTCACACTCCTTAATGATTGAAGATGGCCATTTATATACAGCCATATTGTATATAGGAATACTGCTGAGGACATGCTTGATTAATATCAATCTATCATGGAAAGACCAGAGTTTCCATTTCCAAACAGCAAGATATCCTTGCATCTTTTCAACCATTGGCCATAAAGTAGCTGTTTTGACTCTCC
>NW_020650820.1:0-592 GCF_003573695.1 Papaver somniferum | reverse complement strand
CAAAGGTTGGATATTCTAATTGATTGATCTTAATGCACAACCTGTGATATTTCAATTATATAACAAAATATAATGCGGAATAGAAATAACACAGACACCAGAAATTTTGTTAACGAGGAAACCGCAAATGTAGAAAAACCTCGGGACCTAGTCAAGATTGAACACCACACTGTATTAAGCCGCTACAGACACTATCCTACTATAAACTAACTACGGTCTGGACTGTAGTTGAACCCTAATCAATCTCACACTGATTCAAGGTACAGTTGCGCTCTTACGTATCTGATCTTATCAGGATACTATGCACTTGATTCCCTTAGATGATCTCACCCACAACTAAGAGTTGCTACAACCCAAAGTCGAAGACTTGATAAACAAATGTGTCTCACACAGAAAAGTCTATAGAATTGAATAAATCTGTCTCCCACAAAAATATCCAAGAGTTTCTGTTCCGTCTTTTGATAAATCAAGGTGAACATGAACTAATTGATAAACCAGATTTATATTCCCGAAGAACAACCTAGTATTATCAATCACCTCACAATAATCTAAATTGTACGGTAGCGAAACTAGATATAGTGGAATCAAAAAC
>NW_020650819.1:0-937 GCF_003573695.1 Papaver somniferum | reverse complement strand
GTGTGTTTAGGGTTTTTGAGAATATTCCCTTGGAATATCTTGCCGTGCATCTGCTAAAGATCCATATCGTTCTTACGAAGATCCAGACCTATAGTAGTAATCTCATGGCCAGTTTTCGATCTCAGAGCCAGTTTGTCTCTCGAAGTTGACGAATTCATGTGTGTTTAGGGTTTTTGAGAATATTCCCATGGAATCTTGCTCTGCAACTGCTAAAGATTCATCGTTCTTACGAAGTTCCAGACTTATAGTAGTCCTCTCATGGTCAGGTTTCGATCTCGGAGCCAGTTTGTTTCTTGAAGTTGACGAATTCGTGTGTGTTTGGGGTTTTTGAGAATATTCCCATGGAATCTTTACCTGCAAATGCTAAAGATTCACCATTCTTATGAAGATCCATACTTATAGTAGTCCTCTCATGGCCAGGTTTCGATCTCAGAGCCAGTTTGTTTCTCGAAGTTGACGAATTCGTGTGTGTTTAGGGTTTTTGAGAATATTCCGATGGAATCTTGCCCTGCTACTGCTAAATATTTACTGTTCTTACTAATTTCCAGACTTATAGTAGTCCTTTCATGGCCATGTTTCGATCTCAGAGCCATTTTGTTTCTCGAAGTTGATGAATTCGTGTGTGTTTAGGGTTTTTGAGAATATTCCCTTGGAATATCTTGCCGTGCATCTGCTAAAGATCCATATCGTTCTTACGAAGATCCAGACCTATAGTAGTAATCTCATGGCCAGGTTTTGATCTCAGAGCCAGTTTGTCTCTCGAAATTGACGAATTCATGTGTGCTTAGGGTTTTTGAGAATATTCCCATTGAATCTTGCCCTGCAACTGCTAAACATTCATCGTTCTTAAGAAGTTCCAGACTTATCGTAGTCCTCTCATGGCCAGGTTTCGATCTCGGAGCCAGTTTGTTTCTTGAATAAGTTGACGAATTCGTGT
>NW_020650818.1:0-429 GCF_003573695.1 Papaver somniferum | reverse complement strand
ACTGCCTTTGGTAGTCTGTTCTTCCTCTTCTTCTTCCTCCTCGAGCAGCAGCAGCAGCAGAACCAGAATCTCTGCAACTTCAATTTTCTTGCTTTGTAGTGCTCTAAACCTCTCCCAATTCTCTCTAAACTTCATTAGCTCCTCCTTCTCGACATTAGGGACCTATTTATACACAACAGGTCACTCAAATCCTCATAATAATTCCAAGAATATCCGGCCATTAAAGAAAATATTCCGAAATATTTTTCTTTAATTCTCTGATTTGTTACGGATTGTTCCCTGTTTTGTCTCTTCTCACGCGTCATCCTTGAGCTGTAGGGATTGTTTCCAGCCAATAGAATCAACCCATGCACGTCTCTTCCATCCAAGAATTCCAAGAATATAATATTTTTCCTATTTTAGAATATCTTCCCTGATTTGATTACCACC
>NW_020650817.1:0-1580 GCF_003573695.1 Papaver somniferum | reverse complement strand
TGATAGGATTAGAGCCTCTCAAGTCTCTAGTTGTGGAGTAGAACCCAATAGGTCGTTTTGGGATGGTCAGGTTAGTTAAGAACAAGACCATGCTGTCTATAACAATGCTAGGTTTGAGAACCATCAGAAGTTTGACCCATACTCAGAGACCTACAATCCTGGTTGGAGAAACCATCCTAATTTTTCTTGGTCTAAGTGCCAGAATCCAGGTCAACTTAGTAATTCTCAGCCTCTCCCAGGTTTTGGTTATAATAAAAATTCTTCGGGTCAAGCCCAGTTCCAAAACCCTTCTGAGAATAGAATGACTATCTTAGAGGAATCTCTTGCTATACTAAAAAAGATCCAGGATATGCTATCACGGAGCCAGGAAATGTTAGTAAAGATCCAGGGTAATTTTCAAGAAGAAACCAAGCAGAATTTTAAGAATAATTCTCAGACTCTTGCTAAATTAGAACTTCAAGTCGGCCAAATAGCTAAGTTTCTCACTGAGAGAGAAGATGGAAGGTTCCCTAGTCATACTAATCCTAATCCCAAAGGAGAGAAATCGTGCAATCATGTGAATTCTATTACAACCCTTAGGAGTGGAAAAAAAATTGATAATAAGGTTGTCATGCCTGATAGTGAACATGCTGTAGTTCACCCTTCTGAGACCGAAAATGAGGAGACTGATAGAGTCTCCAAAGAGACCAATGAGGGTCCTGCTGAGCCCGACTTTGTTCCCAGAGACCCATTCTCACAGTTGTTAGCCCCAACAAAGAAGGAGTCGACTTTCAACGAGATAATGGAAACATTTAAGCAGGTGAACATTAACATTCCATTGTTAGAAGCAATTAGGCAGATTCCTGCTTATGTCAAGTTCCTAAAGATCTTTGTACACGAAAGCGTAAGCTAAATATCCAAAAGAAATCCTTTTTAGCTGGTCAAGTAAGTTCCATTCTTCTGAATCAAACAGTTCCTAAGTATAAGGACCCTGGATGCCCCACCATATCTTGTGCAATTGGTAATCACATGGTCAATAAGGCTTTACTTGACTTAGGATCTAGTGTTAACTTACTCCCGTATCATGTATACACCCATCTAGGTCTTGGTAAGTTGAACCCGACTAAAATGACACTACAATTAGTTGATAGGTATGTCAAAGTTCTTCATGGTGTCATAGAGGATGTTCTGATTGAGGTTGATAAGTTTATTTATCCAGTGGATTTCGTTGTTCTATACACCCAGCATGTTCAGGACCTAAGTGCTCAAATCCCAGTGATTTTAGGTCGCCCATTTTTAGCCACAGCTAACGCTGACATCAACTGTAGGACTGGGCTTATGAACATATCCTTTGGTAATATGACCACTGAACTAAATGTCTTTAATGTTACTAGACAACCTTATGAGAACGATGATTTAGAAGAAGTGAATATGATTAGCACTTTAGTTCAAGATAATTGGCTTGACACTTTACTGGTAGATTCTCTAGATGATTTTGAGGAAACTATTCTCTTAGATCAGATGTGTGATCAATCTTTAGAAGAAGCTCTTGAGTATTTTAAAGATTTTATGGACCCAGAAATTCAGGGAATAGTTTTAGG
>NW_020650816.1:0-424 GCF_003573695.1 Papaver somniferum | reverse complement strand
ATCTTCTCCTCAACAAGATGTCTTACCAACATCTCCATATGAATACTCCATAACGACATATCTTCCAACATCGATAAGTATCCCATAAGCACCATAATGGTGTACTCCTTCCACCATTAGGTCTCTAACATAACCTATGAGATTTACATTGAGGATTACACGCCTAAAACACTTAGCCTAGACCTCCTTATATAGGAGTCACAAACTTGGTTCCCAAGGAAACCATGGTCAATTTGGAAACCCATCTTATATATGGAAGTTGTCCTAAGCCAGCTACGTTTCCCTAACGGAGCCTTTCCGGAACCTCCTAGAATTTAGCCGTCTTCTTTGACCTGAACTAGGAAACCCACGTTTCCTTACAATTCTCCACCTCGGATCATGCATTCATGCATGAGACGATCAACTTGTTATCCCTCCATCTTCT